>NW_028262291.1:4082727-4233939 GCF_047370975.1 Nipponia nippon | reverse complement strand
ATTTGTAATACCCATCAAACCAAAACAGATAATCTGTATGACTGTGACTACTGGAGGTTAAGAATAACTAATATTGATATCAAATATTGCACATTATATATCAATACTTTAATATTTCTCAACCAATATTATAAAAATACTGGCTTGTAGATGCTTTTGGCTTAAAGAAAAAGCTTACCATCTGTGAACTGAATCTGTTTTACTTTGGACCAAAGCACATCAGCTGGTGTTTGAATATTGCAAACACAAGCGGTTCAAAACTTGTGAGTTAGACCTTCAGAAAGGATGAGGCTGGCTTAGAAATAGCAAGTTTATATTGTGAATCACTTAAAGTTTTCTGGGTTTGAACTTTTTTCGAGCTTTGGAACTTGTGAGGGGTAGTTATTGTACAACAAAAGACTACCTAACGGTTGGACTTGATGATCTTAAAGGTCTTTTCCAACCTAAACGATTCTATGAGTCTACTGTCAGGAACTATCAGAAAATACCAATAACCTCCAACAAAGCTGTGAAAATTTATACCAGTTACAGCTCTGAAGGACTTCTGCAGAAGCGGGATCCCTGCAAGGGGGACACGCGGATGACTAGGCTCACGGGAGTGACTGCAGGGGAAAGGGTCACAAATCTGTGCCACAATGGCCAGCTCTGCCAACTGAGGGACAAGAAAAAGGACCGAATGTGACTGATTCTGCTTTCAGCTTAGCTGGAACATTGACAGACCTCAGGGACAACAGGATCATGCCACGTACACCAGGAAAGCACAAAGCAAAATAAGTTTACCTTAATGCTTGGATAATAATATTAGTAAACTCTGGTGGCTTAAAGCAAGAGGGAGTGGGGAGAGGAGATAGCAATCTTCTCTCCTGCCTGGTTTATACAAGAAATGCTTCCTTCTGTGCTTCCCTGTTTTCTTGGCTAGTGAGCTCAAGGCACTTTGTTTCGGTCTTCTCTAATCACCGCTAATGAGGAAATTGCTCACTATTCCTCCACCGCTTACATTGCATTTACACTCGGGATGCAGAGTTACAGCTAATATTCCATGGTTGCTTAGCCCTCTGGTGTTAAGGAAAAATTGGAACTTGTTGGGTTACATTTCTTCCCGCTATAGGTAGAAGATCCAACCTGGGGAGTGACTGACTGCGTAAAAAAGCGTAGTCTTACGGCTGCTCTTTTTCGTCCTAGAAACTGAGCAGCAGCAAACTCCAGACCCCTGGGTCCTTTTCTGTGCGCCTGACAATGCAGACTGAGATACCCACAATGAATGGTGTAACTTTCTGTGCTGTCTGTTTTGGAAGGATAATGTTATTTTTAAATGCCAGCCGTCCCTAGAAGAAGGCTATGCTTGCTGGTTTTACGTATACAGTTGTCTCGTGGCTTCCCAACAGCACAGATAAGACTGAAGAGTCGGCCGTGCCTCCCTTGTTGTTAGCAGGGGAAGGGGAAGAGGGACAGGGACCGATGCCGTCGGGATGAAGCAGCCTTCCACCGGCTGCTGCTGTCCCATACACACTCATCTCCCGCAGCAGTAACAGCCAGGTTGGCTTGCTGGGGCTGTGCTGTCCTAGAGACATGGCCATTTTGGTATTTCCTACCCTGTATTACATCTAATAATAGCAACAATAGTACCAGCAGTGTTAGTATTAATCCGTCCATAATAATAATGAGAACTAAATAATTGAAATAGTATCAATCCAGAAAACTGAGTACTTTTAATAAAATATTGTGCTGCTTTCTGTTAGTTGATAGAGTGTTTGAAATTTTCAAATATTTTGAGGCTTCTACTGGGTGTTTAAAGAAAATTAGTACTTGAGTAATAGGTTTTCTACTAGCTTTAGAATAATGAAGTTGCTACCTAGGCTGCCTTTCTCTTGACATGCAGCTGCCAATCTGTAAGTATTTATGAAGGTGCCTTTTGTGTGCCTGTTGTTACAACTTGATATGTGTGACATAAACTGGGGAAAACAAGGTTCTTACTGCAGGTGTCCATTTTGATAATGCAGACCAAATGACCAAATTTTTATAGAGAGCATAGAAACAAGCAAGTAGTTTTTATTCGTCTTTTTCCTTCTATCCTGACAGATACACAGCAGGTTAAACACAATGGCCATAAAGCATGTAGAACTTTAGCAATATGGATAATGGCAGTACAAATTATTGGAATAAATAAATTAAGGTCTTTGTCTTCATATAAGAATTAAAAGATATTTCTGAATTTATTGAACACGTTCTTTGCCTACAGCAAAGTTTGCTAAACTGTTGCCCAATTATCCTGGCAGATTTTTTCCTGTGTCCTGAACACACCTTCAAAATGCTGGTTCACTTCAGGTAGGGCATTCAACACTCAGCAAGTGAGAATGATTTTCAGATAGATCATTCAGCAGCCCTGGAGTGGAACAAGTGTTCGCTTAGGTCAGAGTCACGCTGATGATGCAGTGGTTTGTAGCCTACAGGACCTTATGGTAAATTCAGGTACTCTTTTTAAGATAATTCCCTGCATGGATATTTTTTTTTCCCCACCAATTGTTTGTTTCAATCACCCTTATGGTTAAAAGAGCTTAATATTTCTCTATTTCAGTTCAGAAATTAGCAGAAACATCTAGAAGTTTGGATGAGTGTGGTGGCTCTGAGTTTAAACATGAGCTTAACTTTAGGCATGGCACCAATCTCGATGACATCAGTAGGGTTACTCGTGTGTACTTAAGCAGGGCTCAGATGCTACAATGAGTCTGAACATTGGGCCTGAGATTTTACATATTAGAAAAGAAACAGAAATTTCCTGGCTGAGGTACTGCAAATTCAAGCTAAAATCATGTTCATTTTTAATAAACCATATAATTACAGGGTTTTAGTCCTTTATATATTTATTTTATTTTGCTGGCCATGTTTTACTGACACGAAGTCCGAGGCTGAATTCCTAAAGCAATAATATTCTGCTTCCATGGCCTGTTGCTGTTGATCAAGGCTCTGTTAGCTCTGGGTGTTTGGTGCTAGCAGTATGGCATCACCGGGGGTCTACAGTGGCTCCCCTGTGCTGGATCAATTCTCTCTCTTCCCCCCCCCCATTTTACAATGGGTGAGATGTGTTTTAATTTATTGTAGGAAACTCTTAAAGATGCAAGATCCTTTTTAGAGGCTTCTACAATAGCCGTGAAGCACTTATTTAATCCCATTGAATGGAGGCTAGATTTACTAGCTGGGCTAGACATGATTTTTGTTCAGGAGTCATCTCGGAGTACATCGAAGTTTAAAGATCTTTGCAGAAAACCCAAGGAGAAACAAAAGGAGTAAATTTTAAAAGGAACTTTGTCAAGGAGTTTTAGATGTTAAACAGATAGAAAAACCATGGTGGCTTGACTGAAACGAGTGTTGGGTTAGCAGAATCGTTACTGATCTGGTGAGACATGCTAATGAGGCACTTTAAATGCAAGTTTGATGGAAAAAGGGGCAATTTCATAGCAAAGTGCAGCAAGGTTACCGAATCAAAGAAGGTACACTTCAGTTCTGCAAAAGGGGACAATGCTCCATTGTCAGATCCTTTTTCTTTTGACTTTAAACATGTTTTAACTACACTATTTACAAAATTGTACAATGTGGCTCGCCCACTGATTGAGAATTTATGACCAGAAACAAACCTGTTAGGGGAAAAAAGAAAAACTGAGTGTGATCCATACTGTAGCTGCATGAAATAGTTTGAATGAACTTAACCTGAGCACGGTGGGGGGTGCACAATATGGTTTTCAAGCCCAGGGGCCTAGGATCTGAGTTTAAATAGAATTTCGTCTTTCAATAACAATTTAAAAAAAAGGGAGAGTGTTTGGAGACATCTGTGGCCTCTCAACGTGCGTTAATATAGATGTCTCCGTTTTGTCTTACAAAGCCTACTTCAGAATCGTGCCTTGTCAGCCCATCCAGCAGGCGAAATTCCTCAGATTGCATCATGCCTGAAATGCACAAACATCTTGTTTTAGTTTCAGTCATTACCAGCTCTTTTGGTAAAAATAAAGACTAACAACATCAGTACTTGCTCTTGCTGCCACGAAAAATCATCGCACAAATCTTTCACTTCCATGAAGGAGAATTCAGGCTCCTTTGTGAGATTTATCGAGCACCTTTTGGGCTTGATTACTACACAAACGCAATGAAATGGCCTAATTTTTGCCATGCTATTTGTTAAAAGAATGGACAAAATTCAGTTGCAGCGAAAAACAGACTTTTTCCTCATCTAGTTTAGTAGAATCGCACTGGATAAGTTATAGAACTTATTACTCTGTCTTGGCATAACAGAGCCCCAGCTATAACGGTTATAACAAATTTCAGTTATGGGCATTTTTAAAATTTTTTTCAAAACTGGAACCTGCCTGTGGCAATATATTTATTATTTCACATCTTGTGAAAAGTTACTCAGCTGGGTTCTGATTTTAACCTTCAACTTCCACGAGTTCCCACAGGTGCTCCTAGGCCAAGTCAGAAACCACAGAACCAGCATATAAAACAAAAACGTCACCAGAATCAAGAACCTTAACGGTTCATTTCTCAGATCTCCAAAGGGAATGTATATGAGGTTTCAAAAATTGCTTTAATTGTTCTCCACGTTTCTCTGTGTTTTATTGCTAAGCTTTTAGTTCATGTCTTGGTCTAAAAAAGACTATCCCAATATAAAGGTTCTCTTCATACATCTCAAAATGAAAAATACATGGTGTCTCACTGAGGAGTCTTATATTGCAAGGCCTTTCTGCAAGATTTTGAGAAAGCACCTACATTAAGTGGGAAAGTTTTATTTGCCAATTGCAATGAAAAACGTCCATAATAGAAGTTACTAGATTCAGTGTCAGCTGGCAAAGATCAACTGGAGATCTACAAACTTCTATGATGCTGCAAACTTGGCTCTTGTTTTGATCCTGCATAGAAAACTTGAGTTGGATTTTCACAGGGTGTTTATATTTAGGACTGGTTATTATGTATCCTTAACATGTATTTCAAGTGATTGCATCTTGACGTGTGTAGATTTGTTCGGTAAGAGTCTATCATTGCACAACTTTGTCCTGTTTGAATACATCGCAGGGTATGTATCATATATGACTAGAATGAAAATTTTCTGGTTTTATGTATGTACTTTTTCACTATGGAAAATGCAAAACTCTAGGTAATAGTAATAAAAATTGAAAACTAGGTGGCAGTAATACCCAGCCATACAGCCCTCCTGTGAGCAATGGTGGGATGACTCACAGTTTTCTTAGGAATTCTGAGGGTGCTGCAGTCCCGTACTGAATGGCTCAGCTATTAATGAACAGAAAAAGTACAGGACCAAGTGTTCATACGGGTTCATTCACTTAAAAACACAGAGTTAGTTACAGCTAATCCTCTTCTAAAAAGCAATAACAAGAAGAACTAAAGTGAATGTCATAGGAGAACTAATTAATGCAACTAAGCTTGTTTAAATATATATGTTAAAAGCAATTGCCTTCCTACTTGTGCTGAGTGACAGAAGAGGAGGAGCTGTGATTACTTCTGAAACCCTTGTTTCTTGCGGTTGTGGCCAGGAGCCAGCAAGCGTTCTGAAGTCCATAAGCAGATTGCTATTCACATCGATGGTTATATATAGTCTATGGGATGGGTATCCCGCTCATGCCAGAGTAAGCTAAAAGTAACATGACTAAAATCAGTGGCATTGCTCCGGAGCAGGACTGTTATTGGCTCTGATCTCAGGAGTTCATGATGAACATCCTCATTTATTTAGAGGCATGGGCTGAGGCTACAGTCCTAGAAGAATCAGACAGCTGTAAGATTTATTGGCTGACTTTATTGTTTAAATGCAATGTGCTCTCCTTAGAGTCATACAATTTAATTGCATGTGCAAAGAAGAATGCAATGTCCTTTTCTGGTTAGCTGAGCTGCTTGTGTGGCAGGATGGTACAGAAAGGTTTGGGGAGCCCTGCCTCTTGGATGTGGTTCTCTGTCTGACAGTACTGGAAATAAGGAGTATTTGCTTTATTCCCATAAATTGTTTGAAACTGGGTCACCTGAATATTCTCAGAACTGTCTGAGCTGCCACAAACTCATCTTACTTCAGCAGGTATCGCAGAGATTTGTTCTGTATTTGATTTGAATTTATGTAGCTCTGTCTATGACAAGGATCTTTGGATATCTGCTCCTTTTCTAACAAATAGTTCTGTATGTTGCACGATCTTGCTGTACAGTCCTAAACTCAGAATAAGTCAGTGGCATTCCTGCCTGTAATATAATTAAAATTGATGTGCCTTCCCCTTGTTCTTCAATGAGAAATATTAATTATAGCTGCTTCTGTGCCATTTTTGGGGTCTAACTAGGATATAACAATGTGCTCAGTGTCAGCACTTGCTTTTTTTTTTGGTGGGGGGGAGGATATTTGACAAGCCCATTTCTGTTATTACTTCTGCCCTTCTGAATCATGTGCAAGTAGAATATGATGAGGTCACAACTGTCAGTCATTGAAAAAAGGGTCTCTCTCACAAGTTATCCAGAGTAATTCATAAAATTCCTTTGCTCAGACCTAGCAATAATAGAAAGGCAATTCATCTTAGCTGAAGGATTGCGTGGTAGGTGGTGGGTACCAGTCACTGGTTGACTGGCTAACTAATAGATAAGTATTAACAGGGAAGTTTTTCCTTAAAACTGATAGTTCATTTTGCTTTCTAAACAACTCTTGTTTTCCAAAGCCTCCGTTTTCATTCTTTCTGACCCATTCTTTATTTGCATAATATTGAAGCCTATCAATCCAGTTTTTCTAGTGCTTTATGAAAAGTGTGATAAGATTACTGTATTTGTATAATTTTTTGCATATGTTCAGGTGTTCGTTATACTAGGGAAAAATTGCAAGTCTTTTGTACCTGAGCCAAACTGAGTCTAAATTTTGCCAAACTAGATCTCCCACAGGGATGGGAGGAGTTTTGACCAACTCCTAAGGCCATGGGGAATAAGATGTATTTTGGGGTACGTTACTAATTTTGGGGTCATGTAAATAAGCACAGCTGGGGCCCAGCATAAATTTCTGCCTGTCTGGAATATAGGCCCTCTTAAGTGATTATCCTCACTTTTATAGGTATGTAGGCAACTATATGCACCTCACCTCTGCAGCTGGAAGCTTGCTTTTAAGCACCAAAACCATACCCATGAATTTTTGTCTATATATATTTTATAGGCTTAGAGTGCTCTTGATGATAGACTATAGGCTTGTTCTCGCTCTCCTGGAGGCTTAGAGGAGAAACTTTTCCGTGACGCTGGTGGCACAGGGTCAAACCTAATGCATACACGTGTGGACTTTTGCCCCAGCGAGATTGCTGTCTTCTTTTGATGAACAGAGCTAAGGGCCCATTGGATATGTTCCAATGTTTTAAACTTGAAAAAAAAATATTTCTATAGAATTATATTGTCGAGAGTTCCTGTTGTTACAAGAATGCAATTTAAAACAAACAAACCGAGCTGTGATAGATATAGTTATCAGCAATACAGAAAAGATCTTAGCAATTACTTTTATAACATCAGAGATCTGCTGAGGGTAATTAACATGTATTGCCTTAAGATTGTAGCACACTTTACAATCACATCATAAATAGTAGGGTATCTGTGATCTCTTTCATGTCTGTGACTCTGCTTTTGCTTTTACTTAAGAGTGTTAACCAGATGACACTTCTGTCCCCTAATTTATTCTAACAGCCTCTCGAATGCCAAAGCTTGCGTTGATGGAAACCTTGTCTAAGGCAGGCAAAACCAAGCAAATATAATCTCTGGGTGAGTTTACTGGGTTGTGTTCTCTTCCACACTCCATGCAATTATACCTTGCAGACGTCAATGTTACATTTTCCTGCAGGGGGGGACTGCAGAATGTTGCATAACGAAAGGGAACCGAAGAGAATTCTTTATCCTTTCTGGGAAAGGCAGCAGTATCTTTCATATTTACAGGAAACTGAAAGTAAATCATTAACTTCGAAAACTTGGAAGTGAAAATACTATTTGGATCTATATATGCTGAGGGACAAGAATCAATATAAGCGTGTAGGAAGGAAGATATTTTTCTGTGCACTATTTTCCCAGTTACCCTGCATAAATTAGTAAAGAAAGGTGTCTCTGTTTCAGGTAGTTGTACATGGCTTTGAAGAAAATGACTATACTTGCCTTAAAATGCAACATATATCTTCGCTTTTTGAATCTTCTGATGAGTTCAGAAAAATAACTTACGTGTCTGGAAGTCAAAGACTATTTTGCCTTTTATCACAGCAGGATCATGACTGAACCCCAGCATTGCATTTCCATAGCAGTCACTCGTGCATTACTTCAAAAAGAGAAATGGAAGTTTTCCAGCAAAAGAAATATTTGTTTCTAAACTAGTCCTTTTTTTTTTTGGCTTTGGTTCTGTAAACACGTACGGCTGTTTTTCACGTGCACGCAAATCTTTAGGGTCCAGGACAATAGCCCTTAAAATCTTTTTCTCATGTGGTGTAACACTAAGGTAATAAACTGGTCAATACTGTGAATAGTATACACTGATTGCGATGAATGCCTTAAATATTCCAAGCAGGAAGGTGGCAATTCCTATTTCTATTTACAGAAACATTAATCTGAAAACTTCTAAAACCTTCTGCACGTGCAGAAAAATAAGCACATATTTACCACAGTAAACCTACATGTGGGTATGGTTTTAAGCAAGTAGCATTTGCAGGATCGGAAGCCTTAATCTAAACGTACACTAATTTTGCAGTTGTCTTTATGGGAGTTTTTAATCTACAAAACTTTTCTCTGAGCTGTTGTTCTAAAGCAGTGTAATATTGATAATGATGCACACGTATGCTTTTATACAATTGTCTTTCATCATAAATGATCCAAAAGCCTACCTTTACCTGAAACAGAAATTCAGTTCTTTCCTGGGACAGCCACCCCACGACACAAGAAGATGTCAGAAGATGTGGGGAACGCTGCTGAAGGCAGCATTGCAGAGCTATTTCCCAACAGAGAATCCGGCGGGGACCCTTAGGTTAACTTCCCCATCTCCCGTGCAAGCTCTGAAAGCAGCAGGTCCCAGTGATGGTGTGCGGACAGGACCCAGGATTGTTGTTCGGTCTGAAAGGGCCCCGGTCCTCCTAAGTCATAAAAGAGCAGCGGTAGTGAAGGCTGAACAGTCTGTGCTATACATTCTTTTTCTGTTCACTGAACAATTTCCGTCATCAACCTTTTTTCTTTTCGAAGTGCTAAACGGAGGTACGGCATTAATGCAGATCTGAAGTTATACAGATCCAAATAAACCCTGTGTAACTTATTTTCCACCTTGACTAGATTTATCTATACATGCTTAAAGTATCTTTATACCACTATAACTGTGGTATAAATACACCGTACTGAGATGCACTCTGTTATGCCTATCTCTTTAACTTTACTAGCATTCTTTTGTATATAAACACTACAATCTGATCCTGAAAACCTTTCTCACTCCGCCTGGAATCTGGATTTTCATGCTAGAGGATTGCCTTAAAAAAAAAACAACAAAGCAACAAACCTACAGATAACGCCAAGGAAGTCTTCCTTAGGCAATCCATGTAGGAAATGTCTTTTTTTTTGTCCTTTTTTTTTTTTTTTTTTTACATTCAGAATATGTATAGATTTTTTTTCTTACGCTTAGATAACGGAATTAACAGTCTCATTTATCTCGTATATGCCAGCTAAAAGGCTGACCCTTGCAAGAGGTTTAATGGATTCAAAAGGCTCTAAAGCACCTCTCATTAAGGTATTTCAATTAATATATCATATGTTTTATGAAGTTTTCTGATGGAAACATGTGGAAAATATATGAGATCTTTTCTGGTTTCTTGAATGGTGTGGACAGTAAAGTGTATTACAGCTTTATTCTGTATTTCCCAGTGAACTTGGTAACAGTTGTAACCTCTTCGTTTTGTCTATAGAAGAGCGTAGAGGGATCTGCCTTGCATTATTTTCGTTTTAAGCTACCGTAGTTACACAAATATCTGTTGAGTTCACTCATGTCAAATTTGTAATCTTGTATTGTACCTCTTATACTGGTCCTCTTATGATACCTGAATGCTGTCTCTGGGGACCGATCAGTGACTTGTGAGACTGTCTCCTGTACAGAGCAGGAACAGCATGGAGAACGGCAGCATAAACTTCATTGTTCAGCCTCACCAAAGTGCTTCAGTTCTAGTCTAGATTCATCACCCTTAAAAATAAGGGGGCATAACCTCACCTAGTTATTTGCAGCTGGCTCATGTAGGTCCCTGCACACCAACCTCCCACCAAATCCAGCAAGAGGACAGTTTGCCGTCTCTCTCAGGGCTGCGCCTGATGTAACAAGAACAAAACAAAAGTGACAATAGGTCATGATGGAAAAGGCAGTAGAAGAGTAAGGGGAAAACTGTGAGGAGTAAGGAAAGAAGCTGATTTTGCATATGTTTGCTCGCTTGTTTTTACCCTATGTTTTTACCCAAACCAAACTTAATTTAGCATTTTCAAATGTTTGTGTAGAGGTTTTTTCCTTCTCTGACCTGATCAGAGATGGCAAGTAACAATAATCTCGTCTGAAAACACAGCGGCCTGAAATTTCCATTTTGCTCTTTTTTTTCCCCCATGTTTGACAGTTTGGGTGCTGAAGCAAGCTGGTGAAGCATCTGCTTGCAGTCTGCTTTGCTGTTGTCCTGCACTTTACATCTAGCTTTCAAGGAAAATACAAGCTCTCGTTCTTCACTGATAGCGCTCTACGCCCACTTTAACGGCTCGCTTTGCATTTTCCTGATATACAACATATGCCTGTATATGAATCACTGGTCTTAGTTTTCACTGCTGTGTTGCCTTATTTCTAAGGCTATACAAAAGCTTTACAGATTATAATCAAGTATAACCCTGAGTGTCACTATGGCATGTGAGAAGCATTGGTCTAATTTTACAGAGGATGATCTCCTGGAGAAAGTTCTGGTAGAATTTGATCGGATTAGTAATTTTTTTTCAGGTTTCTTTAGAAAAAAGAAGGAAGATATTTCTAGTAAGATGTTCCAAAATTGGCTAACAAGACCCCCAACACAATAAAACGGAAAACATTCTTTGTTAGACTACAGATTGGCTTAATCCTTACTACAAGCTAATGCATTTTTGCTTTAAGGAAACAGTCACAGACAAAAAAATCTTTCTAAAACACAGAGTTGTTATGAGTAAGGACAGAATCAAAATCTCCCTTCTCTTCTCATTTCTTGTATCAGGAAGAAATTCCACTCTCCCCCGTAATCCAAACACATTCATATCACTGGTCCCAAGCACTCCTAGCATTTTGCTGCTGTATGTTTTATGTGGTGTGATATGGCTCATTGGAACCGATGCTGACTGTCGCTTACGTGTCAAACAGATCTACCTCTGTGAACATCTTTTTAGAAGTGGATGACTTTGGTAAAGGACTCTGCCTTTGGAATATGATGCCCTGCGTATGTGAGCGCGTTTGTCAGCGCTGCCTCTTCCACACCTGCAGCCACGCAGCCCTGGCCCTTCGTGTCAGAGAGCGCAGCCTCCACAGCACAACAAACTCCCTGTAGCTTTTATTTCTGGGTGCCCTTACTGCTGCGGGGCAGAGCAGGGGCCCGGAACGGCAGCTCTCCACCAGAGCTAACATGGAAGTGAGTGCCTCTCCTGCCCACGCATTTCCAACCACTGTTCCTACAGGTAGAAAGGCAGCCTGGATGGATTTACCTACACCTCATTGCCCCAGAGTGCGAGATGGGTGGGGGTGAAAGGAGCCGCTGAGCAAAGGTATGGCAAAGGCTGTTTTCTGCAGAGTGCTTCCCCTTTGCTGTCAGTTTTCAAATGGAAAATATTTCATGTGCCACCACGAAATAGAGATACTGCAGAGTTACAGAACATTGCTCCTGAAAGCTGTTGTGAAATAAATATATATATGAGGTTATAAAAATGGTTTTTGTATAAACTGCCCTCTTTTGGCAAACATTTCACTTCCTACAATTGTGTGCGCTTTTGTTTGAACTTATCAAATATGTGATTGTTCTCCTTCTCCTTCAGGGAGATAAGAAATCCACCCTCCGGATATGCAGAATGATGTTGTTGTAGTCACTCTTCAAAGGGAGATCCACAGTAAACAAATGTTTTTAGCCTGTTGCCTCTGCAGCTTCTTCTGGCGAGCTGCAGAACTCCCAGGAGAAGGCTGGGACTAAGAGGAGAAGAGAAATTTAGATGAGGTAGATAATTTTTCTTTCTTCAGTCCCAGGAAAGACCAAAATGTATACGCCTGTGTAAGCACACCTCAAAAATATTTTTACATAATTTTTTTTCTAAGCGGAAAGGGGTTTGCCTCAGAATAGGTTGACTCTCTGAAGTTTGCCAGCGTTGCTATAAACCAGCAAGACTGGGAAACAAAACTATGCCTTAAGGAAAAGCGCTTGGACCAGATAACGCTATAGAAGAGCAACAAGGTTTTGGTGCACCGGGTACCTAAGAATTTTATTGTTGCAGTTACACCTGCCGAAATCACGTCACAGCTATGCTGGCAAAACTTTTAAATGTGGACTACAACTTATAGCTGTCTTGTTTGTTTGTTTGTTTTCTGCAAAGATAAAATTCCTACAAGTGATCAGATCAGCCCTATGGAGCCAATCTCTCCAGCCCAGTTCAGTAGCGCCAGCTGCAAGGTTTCCCAGCCTGCCCGGTGTTTCCCCTTTGTTGTGAGGAGACTGTCCCTGAAGGACAGAGCTGACTCTCTCCACTCTTCCACCCTAGGCCTTCTGCATTGAAACTCCCAGCAAAGCCACAGAGTGTTAACGTAGGGGTGGTCGCTTCGTGGACACACAAGTGAAGCAGGGCAGGGCTAGGGCTGCTGCCTCACTCCGCTGAGGGTTTGAGTCCGCTGGAGGGCGGATGCGGAGTGTTTGTAAGCATAAGGTCAAACACGATGACTAGGCTCAGAAGGCGCCCATGCTCTCTCTCGTGAGCAATGGGGCAGATGCAAATTTTCACCCATCGTGGAGACGCTTGGCTCATTTCTGTGTTCTGCACGCAGCCAGATTTGTGTTGGTATGCGACAGATTTCTGCCCACAGCTGCTTATTACTCAAGGAATTGAAAGAGCACAGCCCAAAAGCCACGTGTGGTGCAAACCCTTGTCTGTTAACAATGCAGTCCCCCACCAGAGTAGATGGAAATCTGCTCTTTGATTTTGTGCCCACCACCTTAGATTCATATGAGCTGGAGAGATATCTCTTTAGGTCTTGTGAACTGTTAACAGAGTGAAATTTCAGGTTTATAAATGAGAGGTTTGACATGACTATGACATTGTCAGATAGTTTGAATTCCTACCCAAATCTGATCCAATCTGAATTCTGAACTGCTGAGATTTGCTGATCCCTAACATAAGCCTTAATTCATAAGACAGATCTTCAAGATCACAGTGAAGTCAGTGAAGTTAGGTGTTGCTTAGGTCACAGACAGTTAAAACCAGAAGGCAATTCAGATGTTACAGGACTTTCTGCATAACTACTATGGGAAGAAAGAATCATCATCTTTTCTCCTCCCTCCCCCCCCCCCCCCCTTTTTGAGCTCTTCCTGACAACAGTAGCTGAAAAAGGATTGTATAGTAAATCAGCGAGAGGTAAATATTTAGTGCTATTGTCAGCACTTAACAGGCTTCGATCTCAGAAAAGTGCTAGTCTAACTGTATTGCTATTCATGAAATGTATTATTCTGGATGTGCTTAATCCTAGCCTGCTTAAAGCCACCATTAGTTTAAATGTCTTCCTGAATTTAGGCCTCAGATTTTTGAGTAAGAGCCTTCTGTGCTGTCACGACGGCTTTACTGAGAAGATGAATTATGCAGTATTGTCTTTGAGAAAGACTTTGTTTCTTCCCTGTTTTGTGGTCTTCCTCCTGAGAAGTGTTAGGAACATTGAACTTATTTACATTTGAAATAAGATCTAACCTAGCAAAGTGTTTAAGCAAAACTACCCATATCCTTCCAGTTAAGCATATACATATATATTTTGCAGATTAATTATTTTGCACTTTATTATTTATGCTGTACTCTTGGTTACAAATCTTACCCATGACTGAAACCTATCGGCTACTATTAAAAGTCTCATATTCGGAGTGACTTTCATTGCCCCTGCACTCAGATCAAACAAACCCATTCAAAAATGTAAATCCAAGTTGATTTTTCTTGCTTTGAAAACAAAGGCTCAGTTGTCAGAATTGTCTATTATCTAAGCATTTTTGCAGAATGTACATGGATTCATGTCCCTCAGCATAGTGCATCCTTTGTTTGATTAGCTTTCAACGTTTTTGATGCAGGTGATTTTTTTCTTTTCTGTGCTAAGAAAGGTAGTTTCATTTTTCATCACTTCTTTTCCAAAGAATAAACTGTTTGTCTTTACAAAGTTTTCATTGAATGATAATCTGTAGCATATTAACTATTAATTCATTGGAAGGATACTTGGTGACTTCAATGGTGAAACACAAGCTTTGTTTCAGTGGAATCTGGATTTCCTCTCTTTACGTTGGTTCGGTTACCTAAAGATCAATGAGTAGGAATTTTGTAAACTTTCAAAATTAGATCACCATCTGAGCACCCTCACCAAATGCACTTTTAAAGTGTCTAGCCCATCCAAATCCTGCCCGAGTCAGTGGGAGACGTAGGGTCTCAGCAATTTAAAAAGCAGGCTATTGCTTTTTAAGTGCTTAAAGATGGATTAAGGAGGATAAATCTAAACACTGAGATTGCGAATGGTGGGTTTAATTCCTAGGAGCCAAACTTTAATTTCATTTTTCCTGATAAAATGAGGCTGTAGGAATTATGGCTGCTATTACGCCACAAGCATATGGATATTAGAATCTCTCTCTTCTATGAACACTGAAGTTTTGTAATGTTTGATAGCTTGCTGAAGATCTCCTGGACTCTAAAAGTCCATGAGAATTCCATTATTAACGTTTCTCTTTCCAATGGTACCTCTAAACACAGAATGCTTTCAAGTAGCTGCATTTTCCATTTGAGTCTACTTGCACAAAGGTACAAATGTCCATTCTCAAAGAAATTCCATTGCACATATATAACCTCAGCCATTGCATTTAAAATTTTCCTGAGGATCCCTTTGTTTTCTTGTTCTCACTTTCTTTAAATAGTTCATGTCCATTTTTGCAAAATCAGCTTGCATAGACATTTTGTTCAATATGATGGTCTTGTCTTCCTTATATTATAATTATCACACAAAGAAAACTGAGGAGACAATTTTCTTCATTATAGTAAGAAGATTTTTTCAAAGCTCGAATTTCACGTACCCTTTATGCTTGGGTTTGCAGTGTCTTGTTTGGCTGACTATTGGCTGATGCTGCAAGAAAAAAGCAGGAGCACAAGTTAGTACATTTAGCTACGATTCTGAATAAAATCTAAAGCATCTGGGAATCATTAGCTGGAGCGAAAATCAAATTGGCTGGTCATTCTTAAGAAACAAGCAGCAAAAAGAATACAAGTAAACTTTGCACAGTGACACAGGATCGGTTCCAGGAATCCAACACACAAATATTTATAACACTGTTTCACACTGATGCCCATATTCTTCAGCTGTTCTCTAAGCGGGAGACCTCTCAGGAGCAATCCATGCTCAAAGGAGTTTCTGGATGCTTCCACCCTTGTAAGAGTGGAGAGAGTTACAGGTGTATGTATTGTACAAAAGCACGGCCAGAAATAATTGCAGCTCAAAATCCATGATCTAGTTCCAGTACCAGGCTAGATCTGCTGTAGCCATATTACCACATGTATTGGTTACACGCCAAAATGTTCTGTGAATTCTACCACCTTCACAGCCGCTTGACTAAGTGGAAGTATTTATGTATACCTTTGAGAAATAGGGTTGAGCTTATATAAGGCTTAAGCAAGAGTTGCAATAGCAAGGATGGACAGCACATTGTTAAGGGCAGAAACCACAATCACCAGAAAGACTTTCTGTTTTATTTGCTGACCCAAACCACAGGAATTCTTTCATTACTTTCTTTCTATTCATGCAGGTACCATATCAGGATGGGTGGGCTGTCTCCAGCTAAGCAAATTAACCTGAGGAGAAACAAAACGAAACACAAGTTAACAGGTTTCTGATTTTTGCCTGTAAAAATGAGCTTCAGACTTGAGGTTGTGATCTATGTAAATTAAATGTAACCCCTCGGTATCAGAAGATAACTCCACTTGGGCCACTTAAGGACAAAAACAAGGATAAAAAACGTGCTAAGGGTCCATGCTGCAACACCAGATTAAGTTACCTATTGTGTGAGAAATAAATAAATAAAAATAATTTTACAAGCTTCTCTGTCCTCCATCTCTTACTTGAAATTAGAACAAAGATTCTAGTGCAATGATTTCTCTCTTTCCTTTCACAGTGCTAGCTTGGAGCTGCCTTTTGCCACTCAAGTTTATTGCTTTCTTGGACTTTAAATTGGTTTCTTCTGAGCAAACCAAAGATTGTACTGACCTAAATGTCACTTGAATTAATGTATTCTTGTTTCAGTCTTTATTTTTCTCTTGGAGCTGCTTCTAGCTTAAATTACCTTGTATTTCAGGGCTTGAAGACAAAGTCACAGTCATGCAAAGAATTAGAAGTACGGGACATTTCAAGTTTGCTTTCAGTATTTCAAGAGAAACAAGTTTGAACACCGTTATTCCTGAGCTTATTGAAGTAAAATAACTGGATCAGTACTGATAGCCATTATTATTACATAAAACCACTTGCTCAGTGATGTATTCTTCAGCGAAAGTGAGGGGGAGTGACTAGCCCAGCCATATAAAGAACAGCGTGTAAATCATAGCTGGAGATGGAGAACTCCTCATCCATGAGTAATTCGGCTGCCGATTTTCATCTTATTTTTCTGATGAACATTCCTTTCCCTCTGCAGAGACCACAGCTGTCCCAAGTCCAATTGTGCGGCCGCATAGCCTCCACACTTAATGCTTGGTCTGTCAGCTGCTCGTGAGTGATATATTGCAACGACTCTGCGTGCACTGTTGCCGGTTAGAATCATGGCTCTCCTGGCATGTTCTGGACTGTCAGTAGAAAAGCAAAATACTAGTGTCTAGTATCCAGAAATATTCTTCAGGGAGAATAAGCACCGTCATTAAAACTTACTTTCTATGAGAATAACCAAGCTATTACATTCTGCTGATTAGATGGTCATGGCAATTTTCCTGGAAAACAGAGGCTAGAGGCACCATTCTAGCATCAGCAGAGCTTTCCTAAAAGAAGCGGACTCTGATATTTTGTAGCCTTCTTTTAATCCTGGTAGTACTCTGTGTGCTCTCTGCTTTTTCAAAGTATGTTGTTACTTCTTGCCTTACTCTCGTAGAAGAGCAGCGTCAAAGTTTTCTGACATTATATGGAAATATTTGTCTGAGAAAAGGACAGCAGAAAGTAAGGCCAGGCTTCTCAAGAGCAGCCAACTTCATCAGACCACAAAAAAACTCTTTAAGTCTTGGGATTTTGCTAGTGGTGAATAAAGTCCTCTTCCACGATTTTCATCAGCAGAAGCAGCAAGGTGTGAACTCAGAAGGATGAAGCAAAAGGGGAAAAAAAAAGTCTATGGGGGGTTCTGTATTTCATTTCTGGATACTTTATATTTCACAGTTGCCAAATATAATGTGCAAAAGAGAAAATCAGCCCTACAACTCACATTTTAAATACAATTACCTGCCTTAAAAATAGCTTATATTAATATTCGGCATAAATCGATTATATAATGTCATGCTTCCTGATCATTAAACTTCCCAATAGCGATGTGTACAGCTTCAGAATGCAGAAAGGTACTATAATACTAAGGCAGGTACTGTTATTCCAAATTCTCTCGTAGCTTTTTCTTCTATTGTCCTTCCATAGACCAGACGTTCATCTATCATACAATCTTTCTGTGAAATAAATAGATAAAATGAATAGAAACAGCTAGGGAAGAAAAAGGGAGGCATATAAACCAGATAATAGCAGAAGCTTTTGCTTTTTTATGTTTATTTTCTGTTTATATTCAGTTTGTATTTGTCCACTTACTGTTTAGGCCTCTTTCTTGTCTCTTAGAAAGCAATTCGCTTTTTTTGCCTTGGTTTTCGGATTCTCCTTATGGAGACAGTTCCATGCGCTGGGTACTTTTTAAATTAATTAAGATGCCTGAATTCACTTTCTGCTCTCAACTTCTACCACTTAAAAATTACAAACTTTGCTGTTTCCTGTGTTTTCCTGAAGTAACAGCAGCTGAGACAAGGAATCCCTAACTCACCTCCACTTTGATTCATAACCTGTTCCCCCTGTGTGTCACTCTGTTCTTTCAGTAGAGTACAGACTCCAACAAATTGCTTAAAATCGTAACTTCTGAGTGGTTTTTCCTCTTAGAATATATCCTCTTTTTGTTAAGAGGCTTTTGACAGCTGCTAATAATTTCTTACAGACACTTTTAAAGGAGAACATTAAATGGAAAATTTAAAGTGAAGATGTGCCCACTTTTATCTTAATATTTTCCTTATAAGGTGCTCATAAAAATTAGGAAATTATTTGAAAAATTATCAAATAGCAAAAAGTGATTCAATCATTTGCATATGCCAATAGAAAATTATTTGCATAAGCTGATTTGAATAGAAAATGCTGTAATGCTGATAATTCTGGATACATTAGGAGAATTGGCTAGATCTGCGCTCGTTTTAAATTTGGTATGTGCCTCAGATTAGAGTCAGAAGGAAGTTGGAGGAAATTGCTCCCTTTAAATGTCCTGTTCCTTAAGGAGCTGCGTGGGTCCAATGTCTAACAGTCTAATCTATATAGTAAAACTATGTTATGTAATTTGCAGCAAATCCTAAAAGCTGTGGCTCATCAAACTCCGAAGTGCAGTATTCAGGGAAATACGATGTCGCAATGCACGTTACATCAGTACTGCAGATACGCTTGGTACCGCTGTTGCTTAAAATTGCTGACTTGTCATTTTTCTTCTGGATCAACTGAGTCAGCAAGTTCAGTGTATTTGGAGTTGCTTTATTTCCACAGCAATTCTGCTTTCACGTGGTTGCAATGAAAATACATCACAACATTTCCTGCATTCCTTAGTGAAAGTCATTGGTTTTGATTTTAATTTTTACTTTGTGTAGAGCTGCGACCCCTGGAAAAGGAGGAATCCTCTTTACTCATATTTGACAAGCACGAGAGCCTAAACGTTAACAAACACCAGGGCAGTACTTGATGGACTAAATGTGATAAACAGAAGTAGTTGCAGGGACCTTCCTATCCGTTATTCCTGGATGTGGGATTCTGCATGGGATCGACATCCCACAATTCATAGAATCATAGAATCATTAAGTTTGGAAAAGACCTCTGACAACATCGAGTCCAACCGTTATTGAGCAACACCTGGTCTTGTTTCGTCTCCTTTCAGACTTGAGCTGTGTTACCAAATGTTATTACTTAAAGCCAGAGAGGAGGGCCTGCATTTCACCCTACCCGGTATTTTTAATATAAAAGATGAGGAATAATGAGGTGAGGGCAAGGAAGAAGACCAAAAGAACATTGGGGTTATGTACTGCGGACAAAGTTGCTATCTTTATCGAGGCACTCGCAGATTCAAGCTGGTTGAATGCCCTGGCCGTGTCATCGGATTATTGGGGCCTAATGCCACCTTTTCACTTGGAGAGCAGGAGCTGCACGGCAGCACACGCTTGCCTTGTGGTCTAGGCATAGCCTGCAGCGGCACGGGTTGAGGAGGTCTGGCTGGAGTGCGTGAGCATTTGCATTTTGGGTATAGAACTGAAACTTGCAGGAATAACCACAGCTAGGAAAGTCTATGTCTGCAGGAGGGCAGTTGCAGAAAAAGAGATGTCTTGCAAGACCTAGGAAAATGTGAAGGAATGATGTATAACATTAAAAGGATTACAGCAGAGGGAACAGGCCAGGCTTATGAAAGTCACTGCTATTGAAGGCACAGACAAAGCGCGGCAGCTATGTGGGAGGAGAAGGGATCACACCAGCCATGGAGTGGAGGCAGAGGAGAGCAGAGAAACAACTAATTGCAGAGAAATGCAGCAGAGCAGAATAGTCTGCCAATCTGCAGACCTAACATACCACTGGTCACTGAAGCATTTTTAAGCAATTTTGTTGATCTTTTTGTGAAGCATATGTGCAAAGTAAATATGCAAATAATACTTGTTTTCTTAGAATAAGAAAGCATTTAAGTTTGGTGTACGTCACAGAAATAGTTGAGAATATTCAAGAGTAATTACAGCCTCAGAAATCATGAAGTTAGTAAGAACAACTGTAGATACCAACGTGAGGGAAAAAGACTGTATATTCACTTGGCAATAGATGGGAACATATTTGTAAAGATGGTTTAAAAGCTTCTGGCATACAGCAGAGCATAGACTCAGAGCAAATATATTCCATACATCACTGGAGCCTAACTTGCAGGTTGGCAAATGTCCTGCAGGCTTGAGTTGGAGTTTTAAATTTGCTCTTTTGCTTGTATATTACCTGTGGTTATACAGTTGTCATCTCACTGCTTTTAAGCATTTCCTGGCTTGTGTGATTTCAGCCTGCGTTCTCTCTGCTTTGGGGCTACGAGCAGATCCCCATGTCTTATAATTTTTAGTGAAAGCCATGGAGGTCTTCCTATTTAGCAAATAATAGGCTCAAAGGCTGAGAGCCTGGTGAGTGAAGGATATTCAGACAGAAGAAATAGGCAGCCTTCAGATCTTGTTTCCTTATATGAAATGAGTGAATTCTCATATATCTGCAATCTGCCAATCATTTGTAATATTTTAGATGGACAATGCTTGGCTTAACCATGGTGGATATCATTGGAAAAAAATTAGATTATGTATGTTCCATGTGTTATATGTAATCAGTGGAAATCAAAGCGCTGTTGCAATTATTTTTGTCTTTGCTTTCATATTGTCAGCTTTCTTGCACATTCCTCTGAAAGAGCTGGTGCTAGCCATTGCTCTTTGCAGAACAGTGGCCCAGGTGGCCCAGAGCTGTGACGCAGGCTGAGGAGACAGAGGGTGAGAGGCACTTGGGGAAGAAAGGGTGAGTGGAGCTTATCTACCTAAAATGGTTCCCTGCCCACGTTTGGGTCAAGCCACTGTCATTTACAGATCATCAGATCTACAAAATTAATCTTAAAATCTCACAGAGACACCCAGAATTCTCCATCTTCCTTCTTTGTCCTCAGCAAAATCTTCTCCTTTGGTCTCAGCAGCTCCCATTTGTAAGAGGTGTCACTCCAGTCTCCTTTCCATTCAATTTGTCCCCATGGATTTCTCAGTCTCACTAGGTTTTCTGGTCCATGTTGACAGGTCACCTTTCTACTCCAGCAATGGAGTAAGAAAAGAAGATCCACAAAGAGGTACAAGAGGGACTGCGAGGTGATGTGCCATGCTCCAGTTCTCTTGCCTCCCAGGAGGTCAAGAAGTGGGAACAATATTATAATTTTTCCCTCGTTGTTATCGTCTTCTGTGTTTCTGTGTGAAGCATTAGATAAGGTTTGAGTCATAATAATGTGGGAAAAGAGCTATTGGAAATATTCCTTTTGTGGGAGCTAGATGGCGCCGTGGATTAATGCTCCAGCCTTTTATCTGGGGATGTTCTGGGGTAAACACAGTTTGGTCAGGTAACAACTTGGCAACTAGTTTGCCTGTGGGAATTTAAGTCTAGATCAAGGGAATTATTCAGATCCTTAAATACTCCTGGGTGCCCAGCCTCTCCTGGACATCAGCAAGGACTTGTAGCTGGAATCGTACCGCTACAAATGGGGCCACGGTCCTTGGGGGACACCAGTGCCTGCTGCAACAGGAGCCACTCGCTCGCCCTGATGGCGGGCTCTAAAAAGAGAGGTGAGTCAGATAGGAGAAATCCCGCACTTGCATTAATATAGCCAGGTGGAGGAAAGTACAGCTGCTGGTGCCGCACCTGAGTTTAATCTCTGCTTATCAGCCATAAAAGTCTTCTATATTGTTTTTTGAGATTACTTACATTAAAAAAAAGCAAAAGTAAGAAACCAACAACCCACAGTTCCTCTGGCAACACTGAGATGTATTTCCGGTTTTTCAGGCTATTTCTGTGGTGGTGGTGTTAAAGGATACTTGCCTGGAATCATCCAAGCTTTCCGCTGAACTATTTAAAAAAAAAAAGTAAAGCACAATAGAATAAACTGGAAAGCACATCTCTGTGCACAAATGTCAGCACACTGTTGGGCATGGGATTTGTATTCAGACAAAGTCTTGCTCTTTCTTTTTGTGGGAAAAAGAGTCTTACTTAAAAACAAATGGCTTATAAAACAATGCAAAGAGACCGGGGAAGACCACTTTATTGTGAAAAACTGAAAATTCAAAGAGCACCATGTGAGAACTTAAACAGCAGTCAGCGATGGGAGCAGCCACAGGACAATTTGGAGGACGATCAGTGGGGACTGGAAACCATTTAATTGGGGTTAAATATCCAGCTCAAGCAGATGCACCAAATCGTTCTGTGGCTGGTATGAAGCAAATTCAGCGATAACCAGCTTCAAACTCTCCACCCCCCAGCCCTTCATCATCACCATTGGCCCCAGCTGCTAGCAGAAAGACAGCTGAAGAACTGACCTAGGAAATGAGTTATCCTTTGGCCTCTAGAAAGGTTGAAACACCGTGATGCCATCACCAGTCTCAGCTCTGTGGATATGCGAAAGGCCTCGATATTCAGCTGAAATGGCAGGCAGGGTTCAGAGCTGCACAGGGGTGTCCGGACCGGAGTTTTTTTCACCTTCCTCTCCGGGGCATCGGGTACCGTTTATGACTAGAAGTGCCAGTGGCGGCAGGAGGGCGGTGAGGTGGGAGGCTCTGCCCCTCTGCCGCTCCGGGTCCCTTCCCGCCCTTTCTCTGGGCTGGTTTCAAACACAGGCTCTTTCGCTCAGCAGTCAGTAAACAAGGCCTCTCCTCCACCGCGTGCTGCCCTGACACACATAACTGCTTTCAAGCTTCTAAAAGAAAAAAACAGACAGAAAAATTATATAGCTTAGACAAAGCACTTTGGGAAGAAGCTCCCAAGATTTGTTCCAGCAAAGAAAAAAGGTGCATATGTCTGTTTACTGATCATGTGAGGGGCAGTATTGAGGGAACAGACATTCATTATGGGGCACATTTTTAAAGCTTTACTTCTTGTTCCTATTTTTTTCCTGACATTTGCTGTTTTATACTCTCTGGCAACCAGCAGAGCTCCACCGATGCTGACTTGCAGAGCCCATAGAGATACTAAGGAAATATTTTTCCTAGCAACAAGCTGCATACGAAAACATGAAGAAACGCTTCCCCTGCTCGTATTTCCCTTCAGTTTTTTTTTGTCATCTGGTGCTGAGATAAGAGCTGTGCGGTGAAACCTGCTGCTAGCTTGTGTTTCGCAAGGCAATCTGGAATAGAGGAACACATAAAAACTTTGCGCCTGCTGTTAACATAGCACAGAGGCCTGTCTGAAATCATGGTTGGTGGTGTGGTGCTGAGCGGGCATGCTGCCCGCCATGTTGCCTGTCCTCGATGCTGCCCCGTTCCCATGCTGCTCAACACCGGCTGGTGCTGAGGTTCCCTCAAGTGGCTCTACAGGCAGTGAAGACAAAGCAGTGTACAGCATTGCCTTAAGATGGTGGCTGGATCCATGCCTGGTAGTACAGTGGATAAACGAAATGATGGCATCTGAGGCAGGTCTCTTGCGAGCGCTGCCTGAGGCACCTGTTCCCACAGAGCCTGGCTCAGGTGAGGCTCTTTGAGGTTGCTCTAATGAAAAAGCAGCAATTAATGAGGGCTAAAGGGAGCACTCCCAGGTGCTCTCAGGGAGGCTACAGGTGGGAGCCCTCACTGCCATTAGGCTGCATAGGCGGGAACTCTGACAGTGCCTTTCTGAGGTAAATGGATGAGGGGTGATGGTGCCCAGGGTCCACAGGGCTCCCAGGGAGGCCCTTGCTGGGCCCCCCAGCTGATGGGCAAGCATCCCTCAGGCACTGTGGCCACAGCAGGTGCCTAGCACACAGCTATGTGCCATGGTGTGCTGCGCCATGGTGTGCTGCTCCATGGTGAGAGGTATGACCGGGCAGCCATGCTCTTGAGATGTTTCTCCTGGCTGGGACTGGTTAGGCAGAGAGATGGCCACCGCTGAGAGGTGAGAGGAAGGGGTTGGCAGGGGACGAGTGGGGCCTGGTTGTGGGCCTCCCAACTGAATACAGTCACTGCAAGCAGGTTTGAGTCCCAGAGCAAACACATGGAGTGTGGACACCATTTCCTTTCCCTTTATGTCTTAGAAAACCTGAGAGGGAAACTGGGGATGGTGCTCCATCCTGACACAGCAGTATTTTCTATTTTCTGTCTGCTAGTGGGACAGAGCTAAAGTGTTAACATTATTTTAACTAAAGTATAGTTTTCTGGGATTGAATTATTAGCCATGTGGAGTCAAAGACTGGTGCTTGTGTCTGTCTGTGAGTAACTCCCCCTTCTTTTCTGTCCTTGCTCAGCCATGCTGAAACAGCGTTCGCAGATGTGAGGGCAGCGGCTGCGGCAGAAAGGCTTTGTCAACAGCAGCAAATCACTGTTTCTGCCTCTGCAAGGTCAGCTTCTGAAGGCAACGTGTCCGAGACCACGGCTCCACAACCGGTGAGGAACATGAATTGTCAGGAAGCATTTAGAAATTACACAGTATTAGTGGGTAGACCGAAAGCATTCTCATGGTAGAGCTAGCCTCTGAATTTAAGGCCAGCCTTGTACCCATAGGGTGAATATTTTGTGAGTAACTTCAGTGGGGTTAGGATGAAGCCCAGGAGGTTCTTACTCATCACTCGATGGGCTACAGACAAGAAGAACATCTGCAGAACATGTTCCTGTGTCATCAGTGTATTTCCTGAATTTGTCCTCTAGTACTTTAGAAGAACTTATCATTTGGAAAAGCTCGATATAGCAAACTGAAAAGCTTTGTCTGCAGTGGAACACTTACTTCTGTAGTTGTTTAGAAATAGTTTGCATAAAGATAGGAGCAGATTTGTAAAACTGGTTTGAAAGCTGTGTGTAGGCAACAGAATACACACTGGAGGCAGACATACATGTCCCAAGATAAGAAACTATCCTGCAGGCTTAAGTTGGAGATCAAAATCTCATATTTTACCTGAACGCATATCTACGTTACAATGCAATTCCTACAAACTCTGCTTAGTGCTTCCATGGTTCCTGTGTGTTGAGCTGGAATTGCTTTTTTGCAGTGAAACTGCAAATAGTCCCCAATTAAGATGATTTAGCAAACCTTAAAAAAAAACTGAATTGTGAAGGACAAAGTTTTAAAAATAATCCCTCAGGGTTTGTTGTTTTTTTGTTTTTTTTTTTTTTTAGCTGAACTCGAACTCTTAACAGGCTTCAGATTTGCCAGTCACTAGTTATAATTTATCCGGGAATTGTATTACAGTGAACATCCTAACATGTAGGGACCAGATAGAAGACCTAAAGACTCTATTGTGCAAGGAAGGCCATATTTTCTGTTTTATCCTTCACTTTGGAGAGGAAAACAATGTGAGGAAATGATGTGTTGATCAGTATGTTGTACACATCGTGCTCTATAGAATGAGAGATACAGGGCAATTGCCTTCTATGGATTCAAATAATGTTCTATGGGTACATTGGTGAGGTATGTACCCTGCTCCATACAGTGCTTAATGGCTTTTTATTAATTATTTTCTGAGCTGTTGCTGAAAGATTCTAAATATAAGTCAGAGTAAATTCAAAAGCATGTATTTATTTCAAGATAGAAGTGGAAACAGCCCCTCCTTTCAGCTAATAATAGGATCGACGTTGTTAAACAATTAAATTGAAAAATATTAATAATAGGTGCTTCATGCATGTTAAACAAAACTTCAATAAGTGCTCTGTTTTATTGTTTAACTGTATGTATGAGTCATAAGGAAAGTGTTAATGTTCAGAATCGGATATGAATCATGTATTTGTGAACAATCTTCCAAGGCCAGCCCTGAAACCCCAAGCACATTTATTCTTTATAGTTAGTCAGCTCTGTGCTTGGAAACTGAAAGTGTAATCAAAGTGAGAGTTTGTTTATTAACTAGCGGATGCTGTGCATCTTATTTACACGGACTGATAATGGGGGGTGAAAAATAAGGAAGAAAGCTGGTAATGCATGGAGCTCTGTGTCCCTGGGGTACAAATCACAAAAGGAACCTGAGCAGCAGCAGCACTAGCCATTAAATGCTGAAAGCATTCTGTGACTTTAAAAGGAAATCTCATATTCATGAAGGAAATCCATATGGCACCCTATTTGTGAGGTGAGGTGCCCCATTCTCTCAAAAGCTGACTTGCAGCATTTATTGTTTTGACTGCTTTAGTATTAGGGTGAAAGAATTTGCTCCAAGGGGAACAAAAAACCCAAGCAAAATGCACAGGAGTAACTTGCGTGTTATTATATATTGTATTGATTTGCATTACAGATAGAAAATTGGAATTACTGAATGACAAGCTCTTTGTGCTGGCTGTATTTGGGCATGCTAAGGGAATCAGGCTCTTTGTAGAAAGTAATCTCACCTGCTAATTATTTCCAATCATCGGTCATAAGTGTGTTCCTAATTGCCTCCTCTCCTGAAAGGCACAGGGTGAAAGGAAGGTTGAGTTGCCTGTTCTGCAGTAGGGACAGAGGTAACTGCTAGGACTTGTGCCCAGTATTATAGGCTAAAAAAAGTGTTTGAGTGCTAGCTGTGGTTTAGGGGAGACCTCTGGAAATCTAGTTTGGTCCCTGATACTGCCTGACCTAGAAAAAATAGGGGTTTTTTTTTGTCTATTTTCCCTACTGTGAAATGGATCCTGAAAAGCATTTGGTCAAGCTGCCTATAGTCCAATGCACAATCCCTCCTTTACTCAGTGAATTGCTATTGAATTTTACTCATGTTGGGAGTGTATGATTTATGCCATTGTGGCATACAGTGTGGAACTGCTTTGGGACATGACTGAGTCAGCGTGGCTTTTGCAAAGGTACGTGTTAGTTTATCTAGCTCGGTGTTGGCATTCTCATAATTATTTTAAAATATACTTAACTTTTAGCAATAACAGAAGTTTTCATGTTTCTGTGTACCTGAGGCTAATGTAACATTACCAGTCTAATCTTGCAAGGTAATAAAAATCTGAGTATTAATGATAATATTAAAAGAAGCAAAAAGTAGTTTAAAGAACTTGGCAAGACTTTAACTGAGCCTGCATTTGAATGGAGAATTCCTGGCCCTATACTTCTACCGCTAAACCTCACTTACAGATAAGAAATGACATATATTTGCAAAATGTGTTCATACACAAACTATTCTGCTTAAGAGCCTGAATAACTGGTTTTGCCACACACTGAAATATGACTTGTGCTCTCAGGTGACAGGATGCTTGGAGTCACAGCTGGCGCACTCCCGGCTAGTTTTGGAGGCTACAGCAGCCACCTCCACGTTGCCCCGTGGCTTGCGACTTGCCTTTGAAATTTTGTGGAGAGAAGTGTGGGATTTTTTGACTTTTACCTTTAAAGGAGGTAATGGTTAGTGTGCTACTCAAAGGAGATTTAATTGAAGTGAGATTTGGTGGTGGTTGACCAAGCAGAAACACATCTAAAGTACAAATCAACAGTGACTTTACATGTAAACTTCATTTCCCAGCAGCTTCCTAGTCTGTCCAGTTTCTCAAATATAAAATTTTCTTTCTAATGTGTTAACATTCACATGTTTAAAGCCAGGCAGCTGCACAAGGTTTACAGTAACAGAACCAAATATATAAAGGATTAAAAGTACTTCATTTAGCTATTTTGGTCTGCATTAATGTTCTAATTAAACAGCTGTGTCTTTTTTTGAGTAGGGCCAGACCTAACTATCACTGCTGCTTTCTTCTGTTGCAGAAACGTAAATTGACGTTTGATTAGGAATGTTTTCTTCCTCAGCCCGTGTTGATTTCTTTGTATTTCTAAGTGGTATGCCCCATCTGCTATGTTTAAGCAGAAGTAGGGAACTTCTACTTTTAAAAGAAAAGCAATTCGAACCCTTTGCACATTATCGAATTTAGCCTTTTTAATTTTGTGACACCATATAGGCCTCATCTTTCTTGTGCAATTTCAATTAGAGTACAAATACCACTGTACAAACCAATGGCCTGTTGTTGCTTTATAGGAAAGTCCCTTCTGGAGTCTGAAATAAAAACCGTACATTCAAATGTATTAGAACGTAAACATCCTGTTGCAGACACTTGGATCAGTCTGTCTTGCTGTTCTGGCAACATTTATTTTATTGCTCAGTATCAAATAGTGTCTCTGACAATATCTGTGTATGTATCTATATGTATATCTCCAACTAAAAACTTGCAGTTCTTTGCTGTAGCAGAGATCAGGAAGAGGTGTTCAAAGAGCACTTCCATTGCAACCTAGTGTGAACTGATACCTTTCTCGCTTACTTTTATGTTTGGTACTGTCTGGTGTGAGAACTGCCCAAAATAAAGGGACCTCCCTGCAGTGCAGAGCTGTTTGAGTTACTCCTAATGCTTATCCTTGTTATTGATGGTGAAGCAAGGCCAGAAGAAGGGATGGAGCCGATGTACTATTGCTCTGTTGGTGGTGTAGTTTAACTCCGTTAGCCTGGAGGAGTTTAAAGATGTCTTGCAACCTTTCCTGTTATCTCTTTTTCTGAGTAAAGCTGTGCAGTCCATAACCATAATTTAGGATGTAGTCTAGTGGTTTTCCTTATTTGTGGCTTTAGCGGTAGGTCAGATTCATTGAATTTTTTTCTCATTAGAAAATTAAGTTTGTCTGCTGTTTCTTGTCTTCAAAGAGTCTTTCTGATTTCTGCCTGCCTTCAGCAGGGTCAGCTAGCAAAGCTTGCCGCCTTCTCAAGGTTGAAAATTTAAACTTTGCTGCCATACATTGTCTGCGGGTTAAATAATGACTGTGCTGAGCTGGTTAACAGAGAACATTCAGTTTCCTTATTGCTGATGAAAGGGCTGGAATACGTGTCCAAATCGCATTAGTGGAAATCTAGTCACTGCTGAACTATGCAATATTTTCAGAACTCATGTAGTAAAAATGTACAAATATGAGGTATGAAAGAGAAAAAAAGAATTAATTTTATGAGCTGTTTCTGCACTATTGCAGTGTATTTAAAAAAAAAAAAAGCGTCCATAATCTTTGCTGGTGCAAGGTTAGATAATTGTTACCTCACATTTTGTTGCTTGAAGGCACGCAGTATCTATATGACATAGCAGTTACACATCTTACCTTAACACTTTCCAGACTCTTATAACCAATATACCTGCAAAAAACCAGACCAGCCACCAAACTCTCAGTGATGGGACTATGAATGGAGGCAAGCAAAAAATGGTCCCTTCTGAGCTGCACTTTTTAGATGCTTGCATTTAGTAGTCCTCAGCTGCTTATAGGAGTTTTTGGGCGCTTGACTTCATCGGACCCTGTGCTATTGAGAGAACAGAATGAGCTGTTCTTTTTTTCTCCCGTACCTATTGAAAGATCCCATGTGAATAATTAATTCGGTCCTAAAGGAGTGCTGAACCCTTGTGCTTCACAGTGGTTATCCAGGAAGAGGAGGAGGGATTGTCCTGTTGTGGATGTTCTTAAGGCTGCTCCAGCCAGTTTATAACATCTTCATTGCTGTATCAAAACCTCATGGTTGGGGCCCTAGATTAGAAATGAGTGGGTTTTTTTCCAGAAATACAAGCATTACTGTTAAATGCAGTTATTAGGGGATATTTAATATTCAGTTACAAAGAAACTAGTTGAATTCCCTTAGTCTGAGAAAAAAGTAGATGATAGAATTAGATATAAATTAGCAGCAATTGAAATGATACTTGGTTGAGTTTAAGCTTTTGCATGCTGTTCTCAGTATACAGTAAGAAAAAATGCACATCAGAGGCATTTATTGTTTAGTTAAGTTAAAAGCTGTCCACAATGTGCTGATTACAAAGTCCGCTTTACTGAATAAGTATTGGCAGTGGCTTGTAGGTATGAAAATAAGTACACTAATAACTCCATAGTCTACTTTTTCAGATGACCTTTATTCTGATGGTAACATTTTCCAGATCGTGTTCATTTGCTAAATAAACTTCTTCCTAGAAATAAGACTATGATAACTTTACTCTTATATAACTAAATTGCTACTGTGTTCTGATACAGCAGCTTCAAGAGTTATGTATTGTAGACCAACGGCTCTTTTGGAAAGCATTTTATTCTGCACGACGAGCTATACAATAGGAGAAAACAATGCAGCCACCAAAAGTTACTGCACTCCCTTTCAAATAGGGAGTGTGGGGCCAAAGGCAGACCAGAAGGGAGATTTTGTACAGCTCCTTTGTTCTGTGAGGAGTCTTCCTCAACAATGGGAGTGTTTCAGTCAGCCTCTAAACAGTGACAACACAGAGAAATATGATTAGGATGGAAAGTTGATTGTATTTTTTTATTCCCTTCCCCCCAGTGCTCATTTTGCTAGGAACAAAAAAACTAACTGGCATTCAGCCCAAGTATTTTAAATATTGGAAGTAGCACATGGGGTTCACGTTCCCATAGTTCCCTGCAGTTGATACCTTTCACTGGGCTATTGATAATCACTGTTTTTTGTTTACTTCTTCCACTTCAGCAGTTTTGTGGTTTGAGTGGCTGTTTGTGTAGTATTATTAACACATATGCCACTAGCTTGTCACTGTGGACAATTATTTCACCTTCATGTACGGTGGTTATCACTCCTTTACAGCCTGCTTGTCAATTTTTAGGCGGGTAAATGTACTATGCTGAGTTGCAGAGAAAGGTACTGATACTAGGAAACAGCTCACGAAGACTTAATAGCTTAGAATTGTTTATAGTGGCAGGTGTAAGAGATAAAAGAAGAGTGTCGTATTTACTGGTATATGAGATTCTAGTGAGGGCCATAAAATCTGACCTCAGGGTCAGGGCATCAGAACAGAAAGTAAGTTATTTTATCTTTCCTTTTTTTTTTTTTTTAAGCTTCGTACCCCTAACGTTGTAATATTTTGAAGTACGATTGTCTGCCTTCTGCTTTTATTGTCTTCAGATTTGCCCAGTCATAACATTTTTTCCATTAAAACTAGAAACACAAACAAACTGTTGATTACTCTGAGTAGGAAGTAGGAAAAAAAACCAAAACCAGTAGAAATATTGTGAGAACAGTTTAGAATATATTTGGATCCAACCTGTTCTTTCTTAAACACTGAAACATCTCTGGATAAGGTTTATGATAAATTAAGGGATTCAAAACTATTCTAGGGTAGGGGGTTGAGTTCCAAATCGGAGAACTGGAAGTATCTGACAGTTGTTCTTATTAGAGCGGGGGAAATCTGATGTCCTTAGAAAAACCTCAGATAGTCAAATTCAGGACAACTGTGTTGCCTTTGACTGAAATTACGGCCTGCATTAGGTCCTTATAATGATAGATTCAGTTCCTGAATGGGAATTCCATTTGTGCTTTCCCAAAATTGAAAGGGATTTTTAACAAATACTCTGATTTTGGCTCACTTCTGTTGGAAAGGGCCCCTTACAAGGTTTGTTGTCTTTAAGCTCTGTCTGGTTGCACTGGAAAACGTTTACAAGCCTCCTCACATTGGTACTTCAAAATGCAAAGGCGAGAGTTTTACTCTGCAAATAGTATGTGTCCGGTCCCTCATTCCCCAGGTTGGGTAGATGTTATTTGTCATGGCTCTTCAGAAATGTGTAGGCAGCCAGGCACCTGTATGTTTGAAAGGAGCAGAGCAGATGTCTCCACTTTTTGTGGTTGTTCCATTCAGGTTATTTCCTCATTACACCAAGACTGTGCTGGCTCAAACCTCCCATTGTGTTAAACAGAACATGTAATAATCCATTTAAAATATAACACATTTATTGCTTGACTCGGATCAAAGGTGCATGGCTTCAAAGGCTCTAATTAAATTCTGATGATGTAGAATGCTGGTTTTATCTATATTTGTTACAGACTGATGGTTAGGTGGTTTGTTTTGTTTTTTTAAACCTATTGAGTTCAATATTGCAAAACTCTTGTAGGATGTTTCCCATCATTGCTGTTGATCAAAGTGTTAAAATAAACCCAGATCTTCCCATTAGATTCTTTCCTTTTTCCTAGCTAGAAACACTTAGTATATAAATTGTTTTGTTTAGCTATGTCATGGTATTACTGTTCTGCCTTGCTGCCTCAGTCTTCCACCTCCCACATCTGCTATCCAAGTTCCCATAGCTTCCTTTCTCTGGCTTTACTAGTGCTGCAGTTTGTAAACCCTTTATGAAGATGCCACAGATGGGAAGTATGTCTGTTTCTAGTTCAATTTTGGATGTGGAATTCAAGCCATACTTAAAAAGTTTGTAAATCGTTTATGTCAAAATGTGATTGTGTTGTGGAGTTCATAGGATAACTTGAGCATTACCTTGAACCATGGCTTCTTCAAGGCTTTGGACTGAAATTAAACTTGGTTTAATGGTTCGCAAGCCTTCAATTGGTGATTTTTAGAGATGGTTAGGAACGCTCTGAGCTGGGCCAACATCCCCTAACGCTTAAAGAGTAACAAAACTCTGAGTAGAACCTATTGATTTTACACAGCTCTGTATAAATGCAGCTAAAAACACTTTGTTCAGGAAAGCAGAGTTAATTATGAAGTATCATCGTAAGCTGTCTTTGTAGATTGTCTATGAATTATATTCCGAAGTACTGTTAATTTAGGGAGATGAGTAGTAAGGTTATTTCACTTGGGAAAAGGTAGATAGGCAGAGAGCATTGAATTGCTGTATTAAAAATAAATAAGAAAAATAAGAAGTGTAAGAAAGGTGTGAAAAAGTCTTGGGTTGAAGTTAAAATGAGTTAGGTGCTAAAGCAATAAAAAAATAAAAATGTGGGTAACAGAAGTTAAGGTTGTGAAGAAAGGCTGTGTGTAGCCAAACTCAGCCGCAGTGTAGCTTCAGTGGAGTGGCACCCAATTAAGGCAGGTATAACTTTTATTTTATAACAGAAATATTAGCAAAACAGAGGCATTAGTTGCAGCCAAATCCAGGGCAAACTTCTTTGCTATAAATGACCCTACTTAAATGAAAGGAAAATGCTGAAGAATGAGGTCATTTGTGGCATTTTGACTCAATCAAGCATGTGCTGCCAGAAAGAACGGTTCTGGGACAGTTGAGGTGTTTCCAGAAAGTAAGGTACCCAAGACTTTAGCTCTACAGTCTAATAATAATTGATAATAAGCTCAGTATTGGGTGTTTTTTATGGTCAGCAGTTTAGAAACAATGGTGAGGATAAAGTCAGGATGGAAATACTAATTTCTGTAAATAAAATGTTGGTTTTCTACTTGATTTAATATTCTGCAATTTTCTCAGTGTCAGTGAAATTCTCCTGAATATAAAGGGACAAGCACTCTTTCTCCTATTCTTCTTTCCTTATGAGTAGCCAGGACCATATGTTCCACTTGTCTGTGATCAATGAATCACCATTTGTTTCAGATTCCCTTGTAAAATGACATATTCATTTAAGTCTTGTGTGTAAAAACTTAAAGGTCCGGTCTTGCAAGCTTGCATGAGCAACCAGTCAAGCGAACGGTCTTGTTTAATGCAGTGAAAATGCTCACATGCATTTTTTGTGAGATCAGGCACACCAGATAAGCTGTGTTTTATTACATAGTATAAACCAGTGATGTTTTGCAATTTATATATTTAAATTTTTGGCAAAAAACTTCACTGATATTCAGAAATCTGGGAAGCAGATACTGCACAAATAATTCACTATTTCAGTATAAAGAGGGGGGCAAGCAGATTTATTATAATTTTCCTCGCGACACATTTAGATTTGGTATGTATGGTCTTAAAAAGAGCATAAGTGAGAGCCAACTGCCTACAGAGAACTCTCTCTTCCCCCCCTCCCCCCAGTCTTGTCTTTCAGTGCAGCCAAGTCATCTCTTGTAGTAAACTGCTGAGTCAATACATTTAAAAACTTGCCGACTGTTTCTTATTTCTATATAGTTAACTGATAAGGACCTGTTTAAGGGTTACACCCTTCCGTATTTACAGCGTTATGGCAAACATGGTCATAGGAAGCAATTACATTCAAAATTTACAGTGCGTATTATACGGTATCACAGTATTCTTTTGTCATATTTAATTTGTGTGTGCGTGCAAATGTAGTGCTAGAAGCTGGAGAGCTGCATTTACAATGACAGATATGGCAGGCTGCTGCCAAGCAGCTTCCTCACAGAACCTTCTCTCAGGCTTTCAACTGACCTAATCCTTGATGCCCTTAGAAATAGGCAAGTCCTTCAGTCCCCTTTGCTATTTCAAATTCTGGCTGCAGCAAGAAGTTGCTGTTTATTGAAATGAAGAGATAAATCATACCAGAAATGGCACTCCCAGCCATGGGAAATAGTTTCTTTTTCTCCCTTTATGTATTAACGCCTCCTTTATCTCTCTGTGGGAATTCAGGAGATTCTTAGATGACTGCAGAGGAACATGGAGGGGTGCTGTGAGTTCCAGGTAAAGCGCGAGCTCTGTGCAGTCATGGAGGAGTTCTGCTGAAATAACAAGAACGAGCATCTGTAAAGTTTATAAAAACTACTCCATAAATGTATGCAATGGAATAGAAATGGTGTTTCTCCCAAAAGTTTTTAAAATATTCTGCAGAATTTAATAGACTTTAGATAGAACTGTCAGCACAAATACATTTAGAGGAAGGTGATTTTTATTTTTAGATCAAAACTATAAACCATAATTCAATGGCATATAAAAAGTTCTCAGAAAGCTCTATTTTGGATTTCTAAAATTTGCATGTCAAAGAAGAAACAATAAATATCTTGTGGTTTGGGTGCTTAGTTGTAAACAGTCAAGAACCTTCACCCCATCGTGTCTCCTCGTTTCCTACTCTCATGGATGATGCTTGGCCAAAGCCAAAAGAGTTCTAAATAGCGCTGTTTCCACGCTCCCTCTGTCTCCTCCTTTCGCCTTTTGGATAACTTAAGAAAAAGCAGCTGTTGTAAAGGGTGACAAAACTCAAGAACTATCTGGGGCAGGGCAGTGTTAAACAATGTGGAAACATTCAATTTCTGTTTAGGATGAACTTCTAAAGGGAGAACTGGGACCAGGACTATAGTTAGGAATAAACTTTTTTGGTTTTTTTCCAATGGATAAAATAGAAGGTTGGAATTCAGGTCTTCTGCTGTCTATCTTCTCATTTTTCTGTTTGGTTTCTTCTGTCTTCTTATGTTTAAGATAAATATTGCAGCAAATCAACTCATTTATTAAAATATATCCAGGTCATTGGTACTGCAGTTTCTCTTGTTTTAAAACTAAATGGTAACCAATGTAAATGAATTTTATGAGACATGATCTTGCTGTGTATCTTAGGAACAGTCTGAGGAAACCAATAGAAGCTTCTCAATCCAGATGGGCAAAAAAACCCTATAATGTCTGGACTGAGGCTAGGCTTGGCCATGACACATGGGTTGAATTCTTCAGCCCTGTCAAGACTGATGTCTTTGGTGGGTGTTGGTGCAGAACAGGATTTTGGATGATGGCATAGGTCGTATCCAAACCTGAGGTGAGTGACGTTCAGGCACCAGCAGGCACAGCTCAGGCAAGGGTTTCCAAGATTCCCAGTGTGCTCTCGTATATTCGCTCAAGGTCTGCTTGCAGTACTTGCCTCTTTCCTGTGCATGACTCCCTTCTTTCCACTGGATTTCATGGGGAGATGGTTACTCTGATAACCTTTATGCCTTTGAAAATCTCCCCCAACAATGTTTATCTGATGTACGATCCATTCCATGGGCATTATGAAATTTAACTTGACTGTCTTTAGGGCTTTTGAAAACCTTGGATTATAGAAAAGCTAGTAATTATCAGTTGTTTTATTGTTAGCTCATTTGCAATATTTTGCGTGGGCAAAGATCAGTATGTTTTTGTGTTGCCTGTTGTTTCTGTTTGGAGTAACAACCTTAAGCTGATTTTTAGGGATGTTACAGTAAGAGTCCACATGTTTCTCAGAATGAGAACGAAATTACATTTTGTACTTTCAAATTGCAAAACCAGGACACATTTAGCCACCCATGTAAAAAATACTCTGATCATCTTATTTTGGTTCATTAAGTGTGCTAATGCTTGAAGCTTGGGTTGAATTTAGTATCTAAAATTCAGCAGGATTGCGGGTTCTCTGTGAAAGATTTTTTATTCCCCCCCCCCCCCCCTTGCCATTCCTGTGAATGGAACGTGTTTTTTAAGTCTTGGGAAAAAAAAAAACAAGTCATAATTTGGATGTGCTTATTAGAGATTTGTGATACTGCTGTTAGTTCATTCCTTGAAGTGTGCAAAATATATTTGGACTCTTCAGGTCCAGAGCTGAATTGGGATCTTCCTAGATCTAATTGCAGTCCTAGATTGCTGTGTCCTATGTTAAACATTGACAACTGTACAGGGAGACTGTATTTTCTTTGCTCTTAAAGAGTTGTTCCTGCACAATGTAAAGGAACAAACTGATTGGAATGCAGATGGAACATAGAGACTGGGAAAACAGGTGAAAACCAGAATCTGGATGTTAGTTTAATGGATTAGATTTGCAACTAAGGAAAAGAGGCAATGGTTAGTGGTAGGGTGTTGAAGGCTAAAACAATCTAGGCAAGAACAATATGATGAGAAACCAATGGGATGGTTGGTAAGAAAGGTCTGAGGAAGGATGTGGGCTTGAAGAGAGAAGTGGAACTGCAATAATGAGCCTGGTATCTGGGGACACTTGGATACAAAGGCTAAAAAGGAGCTAGAAAATGACACAAGGGGAAACAAGAAAGGGCGTTGTGACTGCAAAGAGAATTGGAGTTTTGCCAGGGTGACGCTACTGCGTTCCGAAGTAAAAAGACTGGGACATGGATAAAGGAGGAGAGGCAGAATGGGAACTGAGGTACGATACCGTTAGATGAGCTGATAAGTTTTGCATTGAGCAATGTTCAGCAGTTATTCCCTTGATCAAAGAGCATCAAGATTTCATTTTCATGTCTTGAATTTGCAGTGGGTGTAGTTCTGCAGAAGGGTCAAGCTCAGCCTTCCAAAAGCAACAGCAGCAGGTGAAGGTAGGGACAGCCCTATTGCCGCTGGAACTGTGCTCACCTCTTTGTAACCAAAAGTTTCCCATTCAGCTGCAAATTGCATCTCACTCGAAGAAACTTGCTTTGGCAGAGGTGATGATTTGCGTAATGGCTTGAGCTTGAAATGGATGAAGGGGGATCTTTCCATTTGGTTAACAATTGTAGGGGATACTCCCCGCATCTCTGGCTGCTGCTGGCAAATGCAGAATGAAGCTCCAGTGAGCCTGGCTGTATGCCACTTCTGAGCTGAATCATCAGCATTAAAAACCACATTCAATGCTTTACTCAGAGCGCGCGTGGTATTTCTATAAGGGAAATTACAGTCACACTGGGTGGAGGAACCTCCCTGTCTAGCTATGGGGATGGTGAATACAAGGAAATGCTTGCGGTTCTGGACATGATGGCATCTTTTGGTATTTCTCTGCTATTTTTTGCACTGATGCATTTCATTTGGCAGTTGAGAATTTCATAGCAAACACTCTGTAAGATGCAAATGCTCTATTCCAATGTTTTATGTTTTGGAACGTTAATGGATTTTTTTTTTTTTTCCTTCCCTGCTGAATGTTTCTTTTTCTTGTGGAGGTGAAGCTGTATGTGAACTGCATACTGACGGGGGCTGCTGCCCAATTGAGGCAGGCATGCAGATGCTTTTAATGTTCCTGAGCATCATGAGTGGGCTTTGGGATCCGCTCAGAACCCCTCCTGTCCAAGACTGGAGCGTGCTTTACTTTCCCCTCTCTCTAAACGTTGTGCGACACGCATGTGATCCCCAAAGTGTTTCTTAAGATTCAGATGAGGAAAATCATTATTTATTCTGGTCAGCAGCCACATAGCACTGGAGAACGGACAGTGCTCGGCTTTACATTCTGCTACAATTGCCATCTCCTTTTTTTTCCTCATCCCAGCAGTTTCAGCTGAGGGTGAGAAATACTTGATGCCCACAGTGTCTGTTCATATTCTCTCTTTAATGAGACTTTTGGGATCTGTAAGGAATATGTTGTGGGACTCAGTAAGTGTAAGTTCCCATGTATTGTGATGAGAACTGCATATTACTCAAATTTTTGTGGGCTTCATTGTATTGGCCTAAACTTTGACCCTGTACCACTGTGACCTATCTTCCTGGCAACTTCTGAATCAAGGCCCTTTCATCCCAGCTGTGCGATAGATCCCAACCAGGAGCATGGAGTAAATGTGGTTTCTTATTCATGAATTAAGCCTTAAATGAATTGAGCAACACTGGTGTATTGTAAAAGGCAAGGAAAGATTGAAAAGGTCTTTTTAGAGGACCAGTGCTGAAGGTGTTTGGATTGAGACAGAATAACTTGGAGGAGTTACAGCTGGGCGGATCAGTTTATTATTTCTTCAGATTTTTAAGGGCTCCTTTCACTTATTAATAAATTCTAGTCCGTTATCTTTACCTACCTAATTTTGAAGAAAAATAAAAATGATCTGTGGCATAATTCTCCTTTCTTTAGTCTTTGTTGATGAAAGGAGTGCTTACATGCAACTTAAATAATGAAGGCTTCCAATGTGCACTATTTATATTCCCTCTTGTCTATACTTATGCTTTCATGAAAATGAAACTTGACTGAATATACTTTTCATTTCCTCTTCAATATTTCGTTAATGCACAACCACAGTTTATTGAATTTTGCACAGAACAAAATGCAGCCCTATAATGAAATTAGTCTCTTTTGAATGTGGAATATTAAGATGTAATCCCTTTTGCTTTCTGTGTCACTGAGTCTGAGAACAGACAGTAAATTTGACGTTTAAAATATTTCTGTGGAGTCCGAGAAGTCCTCAATTTATCTTTCAGAAATAATGAACAGCCGCCATTATTCTTGTTGACTTCAGCTGAAATTTGGAGTGTCTCGTGTTTAGGAAAACCAGGTCTCTCTCATGAGAAAGACATTTATCTAAGATAGAGTGGTAGCCCATGCACAAGTTGGAGAAACCTTCGATAGCTAAGAGACAAGTGGAAGTACAAGAGCAAATTAATGTCTGTAGTAATTCGTGCGCCTGGTGCTGGTTGTAAGCACCACACATCACTGCGTGGCTGGAATGCCTCGTCTCCAGCATTTTGGGTTGGTCTTTATTACTGCTCTGCTGCTAAGAGCTATTAGAATGCTAACCAATATTTGAATTAAACCCAGCCTGTCTGTTCCAGGTAACTAATGTTCTCGTCCCAGACTTACTGTCACATTTTTCAATTGATTTTTAAGCTGCATCTGAAATGTGTACTTGAATAAAGAGGACCTCCTTCCCATGTCGCAATGAACACTGGAATGGGCCATTTTTAATTAATCTGCAGTTTTAAATCTGTTGGTTTAAGTTTATGTAGATAAGATGTGTACTTACATGTTCAAGAAGGCTGTGGATATATTTCAGTTAGTGTTTCAGCACTGACAAATGGATACCTTTTAAAAAGATGTAACCTCCCCACTTGTAGCTAGTAATTTTGTGTGGGTGATCAATGGGTCCTGTATGCGTGGGTCTGATACTTCCACGGGGAAGCAAATGAAGTGAACGCAGGGGTAAGACTAGATGATCTCAAGAGGTCCTGTGACCTGTGTCCTGTGACAGCAGGAGCTGCTGAAGTGTATGAGAAGCACTATGGGGACACAAGCTATTTCTGAAGCAGTACAAGAAACTCTGGCTCTTGCCTCTTTCAAAGCTAACGTGGGGAACAGCTGTTTGGAGAGCAAACAGTGCCCCAACAGCCAACCTCCCCCTCCCATGTGTCGCCTGCAGAGAGTGTGGAGCTGCCATGGCTGTGCCTGGCTCTGCATGGGCAAGGGTTAGCAGGGCTGAGGTGCTCCCCAACGTGTGTGGGGCCTGGTGCTCACGGGGGGCTGGCTGTGGGGCCGGTGGGACAGGGCAGTTGTTTCTCTCCAACAGGACTGTCTGTGCAGGCTGAGTAGGACCCCTGCGCTTGAGCTGCTCTACCTGATTTATCTCCCCTCTGAATGCATGGAAACCTACATACGCAAATGTGAGGTCAGTGGGCTCATACAGGGAGCTTTTGGGTTTAGGATTTAACTGCTAAGAAGCTTCAATCAAAATGTCTTCTCTCTTTTCAACTATTTGCTGTTTTATAAAAAATAGTTAAATAATGTGAGAATTCTTCTCTTGGATCAGTGTCTCAGCTGAGTTACTGATGCAATACCCTGGGGAACCCTGAGTTTAAAATACGCTATTGCTGTCATTATAACCTTATATTCCATGTATTTTCACACTGTTCTCAATCCGTGCCTTTCCAGCCTTTAATGCCACACAAAGCTTTCCCTTGGGAAAGTGACCAGAAGCAGCCTGTAGTTGACATTAGGGACCTCTGGGGAGAAAAACAGAGAAATGGAAACTGACTGTAGCATGAACAATTTCTTGATGAAACAGATATCTTGTGGAAAGTGGATTATTTTTTTCCCAAGCAGACTTTCTCCTGTATTGCTACTGCTGTAGCAAATCTATTTGTTAGTGGTAGTAAGAAAAGAATTGGGTTTAATTCACACAGATCTGACTCTCGGAGCTTCACAGGCCTTACTGTGACTTTTGCTTTTGCCAAGTAAAGACATAAACATCTAAAGATTGTCACGAATCGGCAACTTAGAATGCTTATGGAAGCACCAACAATGGTATTGGCAAAAGTGGTTTTAATATGATGTTGTAAAAGTGCAGCTTAAGCAAGTTTGATGGCAAGATTCACTCTGTGAATTAATGCATGGAAGAATTATACAAAGGAAAATTGAGTTACACTCGAGTTAGTGATTCACAGAGAGACCAGAGGTGCAAAGAGTAAGGAAGACCCTCCTGTCGAGTTACAAGGTTCACAGTAGACCCTCTTGCTTTCTAAACTCCTAATGGAGCTTAGGTGTGGCTAGGTCCGATCTTAGTCTCAGACTTGGTCAACAGTTTATGTCTAAAGGATCGTACATGCAAAGTTTATGTAATGTTTCATTAGCATCAGTTCAGCATGCAATCAAAGTTACCAAGACAAAACCAAAGTTACCATACTACAAGGTTATGCGTGATACCGGTCGCTTACCAAAGATCTGTGGTTGGTACAAGGTCTCTCTGCCTTGAGGAGCAGCCTTGAGAGGTGTCCCAGCTCAAGGGGAGATCACTGCCATGCAGCCACGCTGCCTAGCAGGGAGAGCTCAAAGGCGGCTCACTTAGGCTGTCGTATTTGTAGGCTGAAGTGGCTTGCGGTCAAATTACATGCGATGGAAAAGGTATGCAGGAGACTCCTTGTACCACAGCTAACTTTGTTCCTTGATAAATGAGTCTTGGAAAAGCCACCAATGTGCTAATCGCATGATGGGTGTTCCAAGCTCATACGCATCGACGCTCACTGTGTTGCTCTGCTGCTTTGTGGGTTTTCAGAGAACAGACTGAAACTAGAGGGGTTCACAGCCCAGCTACGGCTCAGGCCTTTACGTCTTCTGGAGCCTGCACCAAACCACCGCCAGTCTGGTCAAGGGGTTGAGTGCAGCTGTCACAAAGATTTGACTCCATGAAAATGTCTGATGGTGATAAACCAATCAAATTCATTATATTGGCAGCAATAGCTCTTCTAAGTGGACTTTGAAGGGACTATTATTTTACCAGGCATTAATCCCGGCTGCATCAGTTTTTACTTCTATTAAGCAAAGTATCTTTGCCTTTGCCTGCATGTACACTGGTCACTTCACTTGGTGGTAATCATACATACATACAGGGAAGGAATGTTTCCTGCACAGTTTATTTCAATAAACTATTGTGTATCAGAATAGATGACTGCATTCCATTGCAATTTAGTTTTCAGCAGTTTGTCCTAAGAAAAATAGAAGATGAAATAGCGGAAATATCTAGCTTCCATGTATCAGGAAATCATATGTAGAAGTGTTGTTATTGCTGGCTTAGCCCAATCTGCTGTTAGCCCTGAATCCTTGTTAGTGACCTGATGAGACCGGATTTCATCCTGTCTACCTGCTGGGTGGAAATGCATGTCACAGCAGCAAAAGCATCTGCTTCCTCTAGTTCAAAGCTTTGGCAGTAGCATGTTTGATTCTTAAATTGGTCTTAAAAGCTGTTTGGCAAGTGTGTGCTTAGTCATCTGTATTTTTATTTTTGGTTCATGTCACTCAGCAGCAGCTCTTGGTTACATTCTTCTATTAAAAATGCATAGGTTTGCTTTCTTTTATAGTTTTGAATGTCTCCAAGTTTGAATGGTTAACACTCTGAACATCTGGGTGCCAATAACAGGTGAAGAAGCTTTTAATTCATAAAGCTGGAATTATTGATATGTGCACCAATAACTCCCCTGCCTTCTGAAAGAAAAGAAGATTTATGAATGGATGAGTCACATTGGTGCAGATGGTGATATCAAAAATAATACCTCATCGAGAACAAATATTTAAAGTGACTTTCACCTGCGTACAAATATACGGGGTGCTTCTCGGCAAACTGAACGTTGTGACAGCCAGAAAGATGTGCAACTTGCAGGTTATTTGATTAAGTGATATCTGGTGCATAAAGCACTTTCTCAGTCTCTCCAAGTTTCAGAGCTGCATGCAAACAAAATACCTCACTATTCTTCTGCTTGTGTTGATGATATAGTCTCTACCTCTTTAATGTTTGGGCTGTACATTCTAGCTAATAGGTAAGCTTCCCTCTAGTAGTGTGTCTGTGACTCTAGAAGCAGCTCTTTACGTGTAATTGAGTTAGACTCTCTCGCATACAAGTATTGCGAGAATGTTGTTGGTAGAAGGCAAAGTTTTTCTACGTTGCAAGAGAATGGGATAAGGTTTTGAACTAGCACAGATAAGCCAAGTAATGTGGTTCCTACTTGAGAAAGAAAAATGCTTTTACCTGAGCTTAAATCATTTTATGCGAACTTGGCTTCAGTCAAAATTTAGTAGGGAGAGAAGGATGCTCATTCCTTTGCGCAGCCAAAACGTACCAGTCCTTTTATAGAGTTTAAGAGTGGGGATTAGACCTAATGCCAAATCTGGTCTAGATTTTTACAGTACAGACTGTCAAGTAGAATATTCATTGGCATCTATTATGGCTTTTATATATACCTGTGACCAGTAGTGAATGCAGGGAGACTACTAGCTGTTTGGACTGACTGCTGGGGAGTAAATTTTGTCTTTCTAGCCAAGTGAAAGCTCATAACTTGGGCAACGTTGTGTGGAGGAGCCAAATTTCCCAGGTACTTCTGAGAGAAGGAAGGATTCTAGAGTTGTGTCCAGTATAAACTTTTTTAAAACTACACATGGTTATAGAAAAGTATATGAATATAAAAATATATCTGGTAAGCAAAAAATGCACTAAGGGGCTATGGTTTTGGTCACATGGAAAACTCTTCAGGGTAAAGACCTTTTGTTTGTGCGGAGCGAAACAGAATGGGAACCTTACTACCCTGAGGATGTTGAGTGCTATAACAAAACTGGTAAATACACCAGTAAACTCTTTTGCTTCTTTTATAGCTTTGTAAGAAACATTCTTAGTATTCATGCTTAAACAGATATGCATGCTGTCAGATAGGAGCTAAACTACTTCAAAGGACCCTGAAAATGTGATTTATTTTGCCCATAATGTAACTGGGGAAATAGAGAGAAAGATTAAGTTATAAAACCTATGTCATTGCAAGCAGCCAATGCCTAGAATGAGTCTTTTTCTTCTAGTTTCTAGGCTTATGGCAGTTCTTCTGCCCCCAGTGTCTAGTACACTAATAAGGATTTATAGGTAACTTTGCTTTATAAACTAATATGTGATCATTTTGAAGAAAGACACAGAAACTCACTAAGTCAGTAATGGAAAAGACTTGACTGGTCACCTAACCCAAACCTGCCACGTGTTAGTCACCTAATGTTCTCTTCTGTGGGCTTAGGTAAAATGAAAAATTCAATGGAAGAGCTGTTTCTGAAACTTGGTATATTGTAGCTGGGAAGCCCGGGACACTGATGTGGCTAGCTTGACATGTACGCTGCAAAAATGTTTGCAATAGTTTAGAAGGTCTAATATCTTTAGTGGCAAGATTATTTGCCCTCTCTCTTACCTCTATCATCACCCCATTCCCCTGACTCACACTCAAAAAAAGTAATTAAAGTGATGAGGTGAACCTACTGGATGTAGATAACTGACCTCTTTTATTCTGCTGTCATATCATGCACATGGTTAATCATGAGAAGCTTCATCTTGCTTTGAGATATAATAAGGGCCATTGAACTCTAAAAATGTAATGTCACAAAAAAAGAATGTGTTTGTACTAATTCCTATTAGCTGTGGTGCCGGCACTATAAAAGCTTCTGTGCATGTTGCACTGTTTTATGTTTTAGTTATGAACATGAGACACTGCTCATTAGGGAAATGGGAATATCAAAACAGCATTTGAAATAATTTTGGTGAAACCATTCACGGAATGTATTATCCATACATAAATAACACTAGTAGCATTATTCATTCTGGCCTTATTTCTTAGGAAGAAATTATCTCTTGAACTCTGTAACTAGGCAGGACTGAAAGGCAAAAGGGTAGAAATGGCTGAACTGCAAAAGAAAAGAGAATTCCTTAAAAATAAACTTGCAGCAGCGGGCACTGTGAGAAATGGCAACACTGTTTACGGTGACCCTGAGTGCAATACTTATAAATCGATGACTTGCATGTAAATCTTCTGAAGCATTTTATAATGGCAGCTGCAGCTGCTTGTGCTTGGGTCCTCTTAGCTCTGGTACCAACCTGGCTCCATTCTAACACAAGGAACCTACGAGACTGTGAACAGCCACAGCAGTTCTTCAGTAAAATAGTATGAACTGAGGTTTCCTTACAGATTTTGGCTGTCGCTGTGCTGTCGAAATCCCTGTTCCGAATAGGATATAAAATGGAGATCCTGAGCGGTTTTTGATCATACTGCGGGGCTGGGGGAGAAATCCTGCTGCTCTTCTCTGGGACAGCAAGTAGATTACCCTGTATGATTTTGATAATTTGGAGCTGTCTGGGAAGATCCAACAGGTCAGGCCTTTGGTATGCACCTCATAAAAGTAGGTACCTGGCAGCTGGACCTAGTCACTAAATCAATTTTCTGAGAATTTTTTGTACGTAGAAAAAAAATTAGCAGGGTTACTGGTGAGGGCAGGGTATGTGAAGAAAATGTAATCAGTGTGACGCTCACAGATACAAACTGTTAATTTGTGTCGTGGAATCCCAGTTAGGGGAATGCTATGTGACTGCGCAGCTATAGATGCTGATTATGTGTATGGGTGCTTTCTTCGGCTTTTTTTGTACTGTTATGTCAATATAATACAATTTATAAAATTAAGTCAATATATTAACCTCATTAACTTATCCACACAAAGCGTTATTGTTTGTGCATTAAGGCTGTGATTTTATACTGTTTTCCGTTACTGGAGTACCTTCCTTATGTGAACCCTAGGACTTCCTTGAAGTTCTGCCTATAACGACTACAGCAACCTGTTTTCTTTCTGACTTGTGGCTAGCCCCGCTTCAGTTTGTCACTTTTGGTCTGACTAGCTGCTAATGGCAATTGTCAGGGAGCAGCTGACGGCTTAAACCGAGATCAGCTTGGAAGAAATGAATTGCCTTTTTCGTACTGTTCAGGTAAGATTCTCCATTTCCATGAGTAGAAAAAACCAGGGAAATAAGCAAAATTGTAGCTCTTGTAATTCTCTCAGCTTTAGCTGAGCTCATTTTTAAGGAGTTACCAGTGCTGAAATAGCCAGTCAGCAGGAAATGAAGTACCAAAAAGGGTGTTATTTAAGTTGTCCCACTGCTACATAACTTACAAGTTAATCAATGTTTCCCAGTTCAAAAGAGGAAGGTCAACATGGATTCTGATAAATTTTATCTCACATCAGTAAGTTCAGAAGCTGGAGAGGGAAAATGAACTGGGCACTTTTAATTGCATAGTAATTCCCCACGAAATCAGTTAAGGGGATGCAGATAATATGGACCTGTGGCTAAGAACGTACAGTGGGTTACTTTGTGAAAAGACGAGGTACACAGGGCTGTAGTACAGTCAGTGTATTTTTGTAGTTTCTTGTTTTCGTTTTCAGTATGTCCACCTTCTTCATTCTTGTGGATACATTCCAAAAGGTAAAACATGCGTGGGCGCACCCACAATACTGTTATAACTGTGAAAGCAAATCTTCTGAGTTAAATATTCAAAACTCTTGATTACTTCTGAAGTTAAGTGGCTTGTTTAATTCAGATGAACTGAGCACCACGCTAGAAACAAAAACTGGTGAAATTCAAGGCCCATTAAAGCCCGAGGAATTTTCCCAGGCTTTTGCTAAAGGCCTTCTCCACTTGCAAGTAGATTCTGTTGCTGATTCGCTCTTGGTTCAGAGTGTGGTACTCAGCAGGGCAAAAAGGTTATATCCTAGCAGAGAAGCAAAGTCTGTTTCAGCATCAGAAGAGAACTTGACTGAGAACAGTTTTTTAGATGCAATAGGAAATGGATAGCTACATGCACTGCAGCATTTTGCAAAGAGATGCATCTGGAGATGCTGCAAGAAACCCCTTCCATCACTCGGAAAAAAGAACTTCAGAAAAATCTGATCTTTTGCGGTTTGGGCATTCAATACTGAAAGTTGTCCTGACAACAAATGTATTTCCCAAATTATTTTTTGTTCTAGCAGGAAATGCAGTTGATACAAAAGTCAGAATGATGTCAGAAAATGTGGAATGTCTGCTGGTTAACCCAGAGTTCAGATATTTACTTAATAAGACAGACACATAACAGAGACCTACTGGGGCTGGGGGGGATGAGTCTAGGAGACTGATTTTTGGGACATAAACTGCTTCTAATACTTTTTTTTTTTCTGGCCACATGTGGAAGCGTATAGGGAAAATGCAGTTCATTAAGTATATTGATATTGGCATATAATGTTGGAGGTACTGGCAACCCTCTCTCCATAATTATACTGTACATCTCCAGGTTTCTCCTTGTATTTTTTCAAAGGCATATATTTTCCAGCTAAGTATGACATGATCAAGTAGTTGCTTAAATAAACTGAAGCAGATTGGGTAAGGAAAATGCATTAATTAGGATTTTAAATGCACTTACTCATTAGTAAATAACTCTCATGTAAAAACATAACTTTATTAATAACTAGAGATGGATTTATTTCATTTAAGGCTCGATTGTTCAGCTTGCTATTCTGGAGATGTAATGATCAAAAAATAGGATATTTTCTAATGCTTAGTGGAAAAATTTTTGACTTTTCATTATGATGAAAAAAATTGCCTAACTCTAGCTGAACCCATTCCCTCTAGTTCCTTAGAAATTTGTCTGAATATGAAAAACAATTTTCTCAACTGTTAATTTCAGCTTGCTGTCAGCATTGCAGATAACATTTGCTTTGTGCTTGTTTTAGCTGTTGTAATGTGAAATTCCTGGACTGCTTTTGTACAGCTGTCTTCAGGAGGTGCTGTCTCCAAAGCTGCCTGACTTGTCCATTTGCATAGCAGAGGGAGGTTGATCTGTTCAGGAGTGAGTGGATTTAGTTTAATGCTGATCTCCTACCATGCCACATTGTGAAACAGATGGATCTTTGGACCAGTTTATTGGGCATGCTTTCCTGCAGAATTCCTTAAATAACTATACTCCCTGACCAGAAGCAATTGTGGCTTTTTAAGCCAGAAGGAGTTGTTAAGATCCTGCAGGTTTCTCGCTGGCCTCCTCTTGCAGAGAGCTCTCCCCATGTAGGGTATCACTGCTTCAGCGTGGGGGCAAGTGATGAAGCAGCGTGAGGCAAGCTCCAGGGCCTCTCCGCCTGTTCTCCCCAGGTAGCTGCTGGGCTGGGCTCAGCCAAGCCAGGTGCTGTGCTCCATCTTCTGTGGTCTCCTGCTCTCAGGGATGATCAGGCAGTGGCCATGTTTCTAACACTGCATGTGCCAGCACCTCTTTTGCAGCAGGATGCAGTTTCTTGAGCTGTGTCTTAGCTGAATTTGTCTGCATTGGCAGTTGGTAAATAAACCTCAGATGGATCTCTGTGATCAGAAGGATCTAAAAGGGTTTAAAAAAGGATCCTGGTTTCAAAATAGTTTCCTGGCTTCTCTCCTGTATAGCTTCAGCCTGCCATAGCCTCCAAAGAAGGCTTTTCTACCTGCGAAGCGTTTTCTGCCTGGCTTTCAAATTCCTTATACCTTCTTCTTGACATTCCTAAAGCCATGCAATGCCTGATCCCCTCTCTCCCCTTCTGCACGCAGAAATCAAGAGGCCAGCCCTGCCAGCAGGGGTCAGGGAACGCCTGAGCTAATCCTGCCTTCAGCACACGAAGGAATGGCGGTACAACAAAACTGAGACACCTAACCCTGCAACCTCTACCAGGCTTTGCACAGAAATGGACAGTTTTGTTAAACTGTCATATAAATGGACACTTATATAGACTAAGCACAAAATATATTTAAATTCCTTTCTGCCTGTAATACAGGTGTCTAAAAAAGATACAACTCCAGGGTTTATAAGGTCTAAACCTGGTCTTAGTTTTCTTTAAGAACAAATATGAAAGAAAGTCTATATCTTGGTTAATTCCACGTGTTGCATGGCTATGGAAGACACATACGAGATGCAAGTATATGTTGCATCCCTGACCTGAAAGACCTTTCTCTAAATGTTGGGTTTTTTCATGTCTCCCCAGTAAAGAAACAGACTTTCCTTCACCACTCTAATTTTTAAGAGAGAATTTAAATTCTGCAAACACGTCCACCTTTCAAAATCAGTCTTGAAGCTCAAACTGTTTCACTGTTTGATGTTGAGAAGTATGCCTAGGGCATGCAGTAATCACATTCCACGGCTGCCACGTCATCAGCTCGTGTTCCCTTTTGGAATAGGAGCTGTGTCGCATACAGATCCATCTCTTAAACCTGCACTAGAGTCTCAGGTAGAATACAGATTTCTTGTGGTTACACAGTCCTGTGCAGAAGAACAATAAATCTTTAAACATCATTAAACTTGAACGTATGTGCACACACATACAGGTTTATACAGTATAACTGTTTATCCATCACCATCTCTCCTTACTGGGCTGCTTTTTTCTTTTGTTCCCCCCCCCCCCTTTTTTTTTTTTTTTTCAGTCTTCCCTTAGGAATTGCTTTTGAAGGTATTTTGATTAGTTATGTAATTAGCCACTTGTAGAGTTAAAAGCAAACTTTCAGGTCACATACTGTATGTTTACTCTTTGGCTTTAGAAGAGCTTCATTCAGAAGAAATTGCTATTGTTTCTTTGCCTTCCCATGGGAAAGCTTTAGTTTTGGAAACCATTCAACAAATGTAAGGTATGCAAAGAATACTGTAAAGACAGTTCTGGAGTTTGCCAAACTTTTTTTTTTTTTTATAGTCAGTAGTTACCAATTACTTTCTCTGTATAAAGGCAGAAGTTTTTCTTGTGCATGCTGCCGTGGACTGAGCTTTGATTTCTTGATGACCCATGAAACTGATAAACTGTCAGTGTCCTCTCCTCCTTCTCCTTCCTACCCCCCTGCCCCAGACTGCAGCAGCTTTTAAAAAGGATAAAATGGCTTACCTTAGTTGATTCTGAGTGATTACCTCAACCATTCTTGAGAAAAAGCTAACATCCAGAAATACAGTGATAAAATTGTCTGAGCTGTTACATTTTTACGCTCCAGTCTGAGATATCTCTTTTACTTCCAGTGAAATGGATGTGCATTTCAACCATAGAAAACTTCTTAAGATTGAGAGAATTCACCAGAGAGCTGAAGATGCTGATGAAGAGCTTAAAATTGTTTTTCATCAGGAAAATGCCCTTTAGATGTCTTGCCCACAGTAAGCAGTACATTCAGGACTTCAGGAATCATTTTCCTGAATCTCTATCATATCATAATACCATAATGATCCCATCCCCTTTTGATTACAGATTTAATACACAGCTGCACTGAGTCCAAAATATGTTGAATGTATCCTTATCTTAAAATAGACTCGGGGTCTGGTGCTGGAATCCGTGGCTTCCAGAAGATGATTTGGAAGGGCTGAAGATCTGGCGATGGATCATTTCACAGTCCCAGTTCTTACAGACCTGCCCTCACAGAATGAGCCAGGCAATGTGTGACACAAAGCCAGCAATGATAACTTTAGGCAACCTGAGGATTATGCTGTATATGGGCAACCTCTGGCCAGCTGCTTAGAGCAGCTCTCCTGTTATTTTTGCTGCATCTGAAATGGGGATAGCAGTTTTGGCAAATAGTTTCACGTGTTTAGTTTTTCTCAAGTGATGTCTTTAGTGGTATGGATGGAATATTCTCTACAAAGACTATAAAATGTATAGTACAGTTTGCAGCTAGGATAGCAACGTTTGCACATACTAGGCGTGACCGAGAGCCACCATGGTCTGGGTGGGTAGTAGGCATCAGGTTTGCATTCGTGATTTTACTGGAGCAGTGGGTATGTGAGTAGCTTTGAGAAGAGCTGCTGCACTGAACCCGCTAGTCGGTGTAAGGTCTATCTGGTTATTCAGTTGTATAGCAACAAGGTCTTTAATGGTGACTGAAGGATTAATATGGTGTTTGAAATACATTATTTCAGTTCAAGTGGATATGTAAACTCTCTGGTTTGCTTTGGTTCTAGAGTGAATTTCTCAATTATTTAATCTCATGTTATTATAGTGATAAGGTACTTCCTAATGAAAATTATAAACATATCTCCTGAAGATAATTTTTGAACACTTAAACCATGGTGATAAGCACTTCTCATCTGAATATGGTAGATATTTTTTTAGGCATCTGTTATGTTAATTTCATGGGGAGAAGAGCTTGAATTTTCTAACTGACAAAAAGCAGAATTCCCTGTAAAATACAAGGAATTATTACATAGTTATACGAAATGAATGAATTAATGCTATCACCCTATCTTTTTGGTAAATTTCAATCTTGTAAAATCCAGCTATGTTGTCTTCTAAATGGAACAGTGGAAAATCAACAGAAACTTCCAATTGCTGTGTTGGTTGGTAGAATGAAAATTTTTCAGAATTATACTATTGCTATAGTATAAACCATAACATGAAAATAAATTCGGTGATTAAATCTCCTGTTATAAACCATAAAAATTCCATCAAAGGCTACACCTTATACCTTGCCCGTTGATTTAATTGCAATGCGAATAAAAGAACCCCTTAAACGTAACAGGTAACACTTCCTAACTGCACCATGATGGTTTGGCTGTGAGAGACTGTCATGAGGAAGCACTTGGGCACCAGGGTTACATAAACTCTTTTCTATTTAAAGTCTTGAAGCTCTGCATAACTGTCATACATGTGATGACCTTTCCTTCTGTTGCTGTATCCCAGCAACTGAACTTTGACTGACAGCATGGGACACCTCTCTTTGCTTGTTAGTTCACCTTTTCTTCTTCTATGCACTAAAAAAACCTTTCTCTGAGTAGATCTACCCAGATTCTCAGGAAGAAAATTTGTTCCTGCGTGACCACAATTCACGTCTTCTGTATTTGAGTTGCTGGAGGTGACTGAAATACAGCATCTATCTTGTGCTGCGATTCATGTTCTCTTTTGGCTTACTGTCACTGAACACGTGCTTTTCATGGACTATCTTGCTACTAGATCATTCTATTCTGTGTTTGAAACTAATTGCACTTTAAAGTTTGCAGTGAAAATTTTCAGCAGTATTGAAAGTAGTGTTCTTGACTTTGGCTAATCTGACCTGATTTAGCACAGAAGGAAATCTAATAGGCTACGATGTCTGTATTTCACAAGGTGTGTATGGCCCAAGAGAAGGTTCACAGGTAGGGATGAGTTACGGTGCTACCAGGGGGCTGGGTGACTTCGTTATCCAACACCTCTGCGAACGACTGGACTTTGCATTGCTCCTGGTCTGAATTGTATAGTTGTACTGAAGCACCTTATGCCTTGTCCTTGTCACTAGGACAGAATGAACCGCAAGCCTAGGAGGAAAATAAAGCAGAAGTATAATGAATGTGTGGGTGTTTGTGTATATAAAGCAGGGATTCCATATCAAATGACCCTGGGGGAAAGCTAACCATTCCCAGGCAGAGGTGTGGTGGGAACTCAGATAAAGGTTTGTACATAGCCTGCAGGAAGAAAAGCTTAGAGTAAAATCTAGTCTATTTAAATTCATTGTCTTGCAGCCTGTAGTGCTGTGGCAAGCTCCCGGCTCCGTAAGCCAGGACTGAGACCTGCTTCCAGGTAGACCCCAGTGGAACTATCAGGGAAGGGGTGCTCCATGCAACAGTGACTATAGCATCGTGTGAGCATGTATGTGTCATCTTTTCAAGAATACGCTGATTATGTTCATTTCCTTAACTATTTGTGTCCGCTGGTCTTTCCCCAGCTTGTGTGTGTGTGTTTCAATGAGACCAGAGGAATCGTGTCTCCTTGCCTTTAAAGCCCGTACTTTGGGATTTGCTTGCAATATATTGATCTTGCCTGTGAGAGCCTGTGCCCAAAAAAGAGGGGAATAGAAAACGGAGCCTTGCAAGGAATTTCTGTGAATGTCTGTTTTATGCATCGGTTAGGGATATTCAGTTATTCTGAGGATATCCCTGCTCTGAGGAAAAGGGAACAGGCTGCCTCCTCTCACCTGCTGTAATAGTTTTATAGAACGCTTTGCTTTAATCATGACTTAAATAAATAAACAGTGTATCTGTAAAACACTCCAGATACTGACAACCACGTTGTAATGCAGTAGTTTAGGAGGTGGAGCAATAGCAATTGTTTCTCCTGCTTCCTATTAAACTAACTGTTACCAGTCCTCATGGGACACTCTTAGTATTCATAGGTGGAGCAGGGACAGAAGTATCTGAGAGGACTTCTTTGGGTATTGCATTTCCGTTTTGTCAAGTACAGAAACTGCTCACGCAGATTTGACCAGAGTTCTTTTAATCAGTATCTTATCATCAGGCCCTAAGTTATTGACCAGTATGAAGTATAGCAGGGTTTTATGAATGGAGCCACATAATGAATTTGGTTGTTTGAGAAATTATGTGAAGCTGCTGAACTGGAATTGCAATAATCCCGAACATGCATAGAGTTTCCTGGTCTCATTAACACTGAGGTTCATTGTGTTAGGATGCACAAAGCTTGGGTCAACATTTTTTATCTCTAACATAGAAGAGATTCAGAGGTCCATTTGCCTAACAAAAAATTCATTTATAAATGAAATCAAATATCAATGGTTAGTGTTTAGGAAATGCTTTTGGCAAATGGGAGGTCATGGTTCAATTCACTGGAATCAAGCAGGGAGGGGGGAATGAGTTTGATCTTCAGTGCAGGTGACCACCAAATAGGGGTTATTTGGGGTTGAGGCATATGTGATCCTTCCTTTTAAGTCTGTTTCATTCTAAATAATAAATTATCAAGGAAACAGTGTGGATTTTTAAGAAGGAATATGTGTCTTTTTACAATGATGCTCTTTAAGGAGTTGCAAATTCTGACTTTTATCCCATAACCTAAATATTTAAAGTAGATCAGTATCAACATGAAAAAGTGGAATTTCTTTCCTTCTTGCTGTCCATCATCCTCACTTCCAGAGTGCTACGGAGAAGCAGTTCCTAAACTGTTCTCTCAAGCAGAGTTGTCATTTTTCTGAAGGTTAAAAAGTACAACCAGTAAAAATTCAGTTGAGGTTGGGGCTTCCTGCAGGACAGACATAGAGCACCTACCACAGTTGCTGCTGGTAGGGTTACAACAGGAAAGCATAGGAAGTGAAGGCATTTGGTTGGGACGCAGGTCCCCTAAGTTTAGGATCTGATGGGTTAAAGGAGAGACTTGAAAGTGGATTTCCTCACACCTGAATGAGCATTTTCATCACAGAATTGATGAATGCACTGAGCAGCTCTGTTGTTTAGTAGCTTTGCCCATCAAACACTTAATTTTCTTTGCTTTTTCTACAATGGTCTGAAAAGAGTATCTTTTGTGGAATGTGACATTTGAAGCACAAACATTTTGGTCTTCATTTTAGCAGAAGAAAGTAACAAATGTAAAATTTTCTTTGAATGGAACTGATTTTATTTGTTTATTGGGTCATCAACCATACCAACATTTCATTCATTGTATCAGTGTGCTGTAAAAAATCAACTTTTTTTTTTTTTATTAAAGACGCATTCCTGTAGTACCTCCTAGAAAAGCCTTGATGCATTAGTTGAAACTTACAGGAGTTAAAGAACCTCCAAGCTTTGGTTTTAATCTATTCAAATGCTCCAGCATGTATTTAAAGTGTTGAAATTCAAATGTCTAAACTTCCGAGTTCCACAACATACAAGTGGATGTGCGGAGATGGAGCAGAGGTGCACCTAGTGAAGTACACTGAATCTGATAGTGGATGCTTAGGGAAGAGGAAAAGAACAGGGTAAGTGTAATAGTGATACTCTTTCAGAATGCTCTCCTGAGCCAGAGAAACAAGAAGTATTGGAATTTTTCTTTTGCAAATGTTTCCACTCTTTTTTTTTTTTTTTTTTGAACACATGCAAACCCTTAGCCTCAGTTCTGAGCTATGGTAAGGAATTCCTCAGGTTAAACACACTGTATGAAGAAATATCTCCTTTTGTTCACCTTAAATTTGTCACCTGCAAGTTTCATTTGTTGTTCATAGTTCTTTTATTAGTAGCTACAGGGAGTAATTTCTTGCTGTTCACCTTTTCCATGCTAGTTGTGATTTTAGAGGTCTTAACCATGTCTCTCATAATTACCTGTTTTCCAGGCTGAGGACTCCAAGTCTATTATGTTATTCATCACGTGGAAGCTGTTCCGTGCCCTTGATCATGATTGTTACTTTTCTTTTTCCATTCTGCATTTTATAAGATGGGGAAACCAAAATTGCAATATTTGACCTGTGGGCACATCGTGGACTGTTTAGCAGGGAACGTTGTTTGTTTCCTAGTATCTGCCGTCTATTTGTTTTCTGACTATACTGGTAGACTTCTAGAGCCTGCGTTATGGCCAACGTGCTGGAACGAATTCACTACCATTTGGTGAGTTATTCAATAGGTTCTTCCTACTGTTTACCCTAAATAACCTTGTTCATCTCTGTTTCCTACTCCAATTTCCTCTGCTAATAACCCACACACATGCACTTGGCCAGGCTACTTAGAAAAAGTAGTAGGGCCATTGTGAACTTTGGTGTTTCCTGTACTGAGCTGTTTACCTACAGCTAAAACAAATGCCTAAACCCATGGGACTAAGCTGTCGTGTATCAAACATTGCGCTGCTTTCTTAGCTTTCCTTTCCTATACTCCTTTCCTAGCTATACTATACGTGCAAGTTCCCTACAGCAGGGATCTTGCCTCCTTCTTTAGCCCTGCAGCCACAAAATAATCAACTAAAATGTAAAATAAAAGGATAATTAAGGTGGGCTAATGTAATTCTGATACAAGGTACTAAATAAATAAATGTTTTTGTAACTAAAAATGATGACATGAGCACTGTATATGTCCCATGCCATTTGCTTGCCAGCATTGGTATTAGTTTTTGCACTTGCCAGTGTTTTTCAGCATGCTGTGAGTAGGAGAATGATCAATCATTATCACCTTGGTCTTTTAGCTCAGGTTGATACCAAATACCGCTTTCACTGTTAATACGGATGATTGCCAATGGGAACTGGCTAAAACCCTCGAACTTGCTTTACATAACTCATTGAATAATTATGCCAGCTACCAAGGTCTCGACATCAGCTTAGAGATTAAAGGATCTGTTGTCCATGCAAATCTCATGGTGAAAAATTATTTCTTAACGATATAATATCTGGCAGTTGCTCTTGCAAACTATACCAGATGCACTTATTTAGGAAGCTCTTTAAGAAATGTCTTGCAAGCAGCTTCCCTGCTCTTATATATGAACTTACAAATGTGCCTTGCAGAAACAATTCTGCTATGTACTTGCATTCTATTAGTAACTCTATTAGATTTACGTCTCTTTGAGGGCAGACTTAGCCTAAAAGGAAGAACTGCATGAGATTCAAATCTGTGCGTTCAGACAGCAAGAACATTTTGAGACCACAAGGAGGGGAGAGAGTGTTACCTTAGCACACAATGCTCCCTTGCTCTCTCCTGATCTCCCTCCCTCTCTCTCTCTTCCCCTGCCTCTCCTCCTCTAAAACCAGATTGTTCTCTGAAATGTAGTTATGTGATGTTGCTGCAGGCAGCTGGTTGAGTTACAAGTAAATTGCTGCTTTCTTCCATACCTGTCTTTCAGATGAGTTCATGTATTAGACTAGATTAGGGTAAACAATGGAGGTTATTAATGAAAGACAGGAAGGATGGTGAGGGGAAACCACACACAAAAACTTTGCTGCTTTTGTTTTCCCCTTATCTCTGTTACATTTTGCTGTGGCACAAAGATATGCAAAGAGCATAGCACTAGGTAAGTGGTGAGAATCTTTACTTGAGATCAGGTGGACAGTAGTTAGTTTGTTATTAAAAGTACTCACTGCATTGAATAATATTCTTTCCACATAAAAAGGTATTGATTTGACCATCTTACTAGTAGACGTCTCCATGAACTTGTATGCTTTTCAGCTTACTTTCAGTCTTTCGAGAGGAGACTTATTTGGAATAATTTTTAGATCAAAGAAGTTAAAAATAGCCAGCCTATTTCAGACACTAGCCTGGAGTGTTCTTTAATGGTCTTACCTTTTCTCTGGATAAACATCACATGTATATTGGTGAATTTAACTTTCTTATAGTATTAACTTAAACCCCCAAGTTATTCCTTTGTTTCATTCTTCCATCTGTAACTAAGTTCGTCTGTATTAAGAATGTAATGTAGGTAACAATTTGAATTGATGTAGGAGTTGTCATTAAAATAGAATCTCAGATCTTGCAGTGCTCTCTTCCAAAGTGAGAAAACAATGCACCTCATGTACTGTAACATAAAAAAAAAAAAATTGACTTAATGTCAACCGTTTTGTAGCAGCTTCCTACTTAGGACAAAAATATTTTCAAACATCAGTGAATTCTCACAAGGGTTCTGTAGGAGGGAAGTTATGTGAATTATGGAAGAAGACACAGGAAATCTCTGACACAAACTGGGAACACTCCCTGACTCCCAGTTGTGTAGCAGCCGTAAGATCTTCTTTCACCCAGCAGTTCCTTTACAAACATGGAGAGTTTGAGATGATGAAAAAACTACCTAAATGATAAGTAGATAAGCAAATAATAATATGCTGCAAATTAAGGCTGATGGCATTTTTTCTGAATTCAGAGTGAACAATGGCAATATGCTTTATTAAGAAAACACAACTTTAAAACCTGTAATGATTTTGCAGAACGTTTTACTGACACTGTCTTGAGCAAACCTGCTTGCAGGATTGAATTGCAATGGACCAGCGGGTAGCTTTGCTTGATAAGCAGAAATATTTGTATGGGTATCCCAGCTTCAGAGCACTATCTTTGAAAATGTCTTTGTCAGTGTGAAAATTGTATGGCATCAAGCTGCTCAGACTAATTATGATCATGTGGAGCTGGAGAGAGTAACGCAGTTTTCATTGACAAATAAGGTGTGTGCTCTTAGCTTGAGAGGATTATCACTTTTCACTTATGGGGTTATTCGAATTTTGAAACATTCTGTGAAGGAGGAAAGGAGATGAATCAAATACCATAGCCTAAACCCAACTAAATCTAACATTCATCCAAAAAATCCTACTGATCTAAAAGTACTAATCGTCAAGAGAATTGCTGTTTGTTTTTAATAAGTATTGTGTTAATGAAATCTCCAGAAACAAGACTTGATTGCAATGATAAACTGAGGTGTCAGCTTTTGTCCTTATTTCCGTCTCGCTAGTACACTGCTGTGACTAAAACTGATGTGATTTATAATTTCCCTGCTACCTGTCTGGCTAGCATTTGTATTGCAGGGGTGCAGCAGCAGGGTGCAGGAGTATAGACTTGCATATGGACCCTCCTGTGCTGGAGCTCATAGTCCTGTTTATTTTACTTTATTTTTTTTGAAGCAACATGAAAACATTGACAATGTGTCTGCTTACAAATGCCTGTCAGAGAAAGGAGGGATGTCTAGCAAAATCAACTGCAACTTCATAAGCCCGACACAGGCCAATGGCAAACTGGCAAATATCCCTTCTCCCCAGTATCCAGGAGGAAGTACTTTGTCATACATGGCAGGCTGCACTAAATGGTCAGTCCAGTTAGCCTTTGCCCAATGAAGTCCATACATATGGAAATGGCCTCTTGCGTGCCTTTAGGGACCTATTTAAATGAAACCTAGAGGTAATAGTTTCCAGTCATAAAGGAACCTTACATTCAAATTCATTTTTCTACTCTGTGTTACAGTAGCTGAAGTTAGTTCATGCTGTTCTTCAGGCACCCAGAGGAATGAGATATACATAGCCAATATTTTACTGCAGTTATATATCTGTTATTCATGCTTTTTGTTGTGATAAATTTTTCCATGAATATATTGAAAAAAAAAAAAAAATCTCGAAGCAAATTTTTTTCTAGTGTGCAGTCGTCTTTTCCTGGCTTGATTAAAAAACAAGCAAACAAAAAAAAAAAGGAAAAAAACTTCAATACTTTGATGTTAGCTTTCAAAAAATGTGGCCAATTTTGATACCTATTTGCGAAGAAATGCTCCAAATACAAAAGATTGAAGAAGCTTTATTTTCACCTGTTTAAAAAAAAAAAGGGGGGGGGGGCGGCATGATGTGCAAATGAAAAATCAAACAAACGTTTTTACATCCAACAGGGGCAACAGTGATAATTGGCTAGTTGTGAATAAATTTATGTGCATGTATGGTAATAAATGCAGAGAACAGGTAATATATGCTATAGAAGCAGCACTCTACAAGTATCCTTAAATTCAGAATTGTTTTTTGAATAATCATTTGCTCTTTGAGATTCTCAGTTTTCAGTCTCAAAATGATGATTCTGGATATTGTATTGTTGTTTGTGGGTAGGTTGCAAATACTCTGAACAACATGCCTCTTACTTCAAGAGTTCACAATCTAGAAGACCAAAAGTCAGTGACAGCTGAGAAGGGAATAGCAGAAAGGATTTGCTCCAGTTTTGAACAGTGAAAATTTGTCTTTCAAAGTAATAAAGCATGAGTAGCACACCAGCTACCTTCCTTTCTGAGAAATTACACACAGCTTATGTGACTGGCAGTTTATTTTAAAGGAAATGTAGATACTTGTTTGGTTGTTCAGTGTAAATTTGGAGATATTAATACCATTAATAAGAATTCAGTGTTTTGAAAGGTTTCTTTTTCCTAAGATGAGCCTTTTATATACATCCCTTTTTCCCTCGGATTAATGAGTTTCTTGTAAAGTTGTGTGATATGATGTGCTAGGTCTTGACTTCACTATCGACATTTCTAGTAACTCAAGCAGCCAGTGTAGGCAATTTTACTCAACATCCTCCTTCCAAAGCTCACTGCATCCGGGGCTAAGTGTCGTGTAGGCTCTTGTAGCTGTCGTTTGGGTTATGAGTGGACATAACAGTGGATCTCAGCCTGTGATTTGTTTATGAAGAAGTATTGCCACAGCCTTTAGTAATGTTTAGTTACACCAAAGGTTTTGAGAGGATGTACCAATGATGATTTGTGTCAGGGTTTAAGAGATTTTTAGCTCCTGTTTAGCCCCTGAAATGTGGTATCTGGAACTATATACGTATTTGGTACCCAGTAGTTCTTTCTGAAAAACGCAGAAGCTTAGAACTAATGTCTGTCCCTAATATGTGGTGGTGAAAATGAAAATGATGATGAAATTCAAGAAGATGGCTATTAGAGACTTACATAGAAATGTTATTAACTGAGTGCTAGCTAACTGAGGTTAGGCCTGTAAACCTATACAAAGATGTGCTCTGGAGCATGAATTGAAGCATAGAGATTGTTGGCTGGCTTTTCAGGCTGAGTGTCAACCACTTCTCAACATTTCAGGCCTAGGAAGCTTGGGGAAGAGAGTTGTGTAGATGTGCTGTTAAGCATCTCTTGTGGCTGATTATCTGCAGTTGTGTTTAACTGGAAGTGTTGCATAGCCATAGTAGGTTTTTAGAAATAGTAGGAAAGTGTCCTCATTACCTAAGGAAAACAAATTAGAAAAAGCCTGTTGCTGTTAACATCGTTCCCATTTGCTGACTGTTCATTTTGTTATATACACAATGAATTCCATTTAGCTTTCTGGTTATTAGGGATATGGTAAAAAGTTTGAATCAGTGGTACATTTGTATTCCTTGGATAAAGTTCACACCTTCAATAGATCTTAAAGAAGGCATAAAGCCTTTTTCTGGGTTCTCAATCAGGATTTAAGTGGAACTTAAATGGAGCGTAGACCATAGATTGGCATAGATACAGTCGTGAATTGCATACACAGTAGTACCTTGTATGCGAGGACTGACTGATAATACTTTATACTCAAAGCACAATTTGAGATGCTAATGGCAGTGACTACTGTGGTGTTTACCTGAAAGTCATGGGGGTGTATGATACAAATAGCTGCCTGAAGGGCAGAAGGACTTGCATCCATGGGGCTTTCTACAAAATCCTTAACGCTAAAAATATTCTTAAGTGATTTTATTTTGCTATGAAAAAAAGTAAAGCCTGCAGATTCTATTTAGCCAACCATTTTTTAGAAAACTGTACAACAGTATGCGAAGCACAAAGATACAAGCCAATAATTAAAGGAAAAGGATACACCCTTTTAAGGCTTTTTTTTTTAAACTGCGAACTCTTTCCGTAGTAAATGTAAGCATTGTAAAGAATGATAATGATTGTCCCCTTCCCTTTAAACTCCTTCCTACAGAGAGGAAAGCACGAGTGTCTTACAAGGGCCTCTTCCTTCCCTGCCTCTCTGGGTTACTTGAGAAAGATGAAATTCATCCTTGTTTGAGAGGATTTGGAAACATGGCAAGTCTTGTGCTATTAGTGTGCATCAAGGTGAAATCAGCTCAGAATACCCTACTTCTTCAGCACGTCGTATAAAGTTATGAACGTTGTTGGCCCATAGGACATAAGGCTGATGCTATATAGAAAGAGGAGACCAGAGTGGCAAAGTTCTCTGAAACTACGTTTGACTTCCACTCTTTCTAATGGATTAAGAGAGTAGTTACCATGAGGTTATTGCAAAACCCTGTGAAATATTTTTGGTAGCTGAGTCTCTGGCACCAGTATAGAATTCAGCTCATTTTTTCAAAATGCCAGCTCATGTTACAGTGGAACTGAGTATAAAATATCTATCTGTGTTTGCTTTTATTTTACAAACCCTAAACTATTTAGCTTGCCCATGCATTGTGGTCCAAATCATTGTGTGTTTTGGATTGTCTAAATTTATATTTTGGCTTTTTTAAAGGTACACTATTTATATGATTTAGGATGCTTAGTGGCACGCATACTAATTGTGGAAAAAAAAAAAAAAAATCCATCAGATATTACCCAGTAGACTAGACAGGCTCCTTCAGGGCTGTTATGGTCTATCAGGTAAATACATACTTTGGAACGCGTACTAATGGTCAAAACCATGAGTTATTTACCCAAGAGATGCTGTTCCAGTATACGAGGCAAATGTGTATCTAGGTGGGTTTTTTTCAACAGCTGATTTTTCATTTTTTCAAACTGAGAAGGCTATATCAATTTTGAGAAAGCTGCCATGACCATTTATTGGAAAAATATACACATTTTCAAAGCTAACACGTGTGCCAAACTGCTAAACTGTATGCTGTTATTAATATGCATTTATATAGCACTGTAATGTTGCATATAACAACCTCTGGAACCAGGTTCCTAATAAGCCTATATATTACTGTAGTCTTATGTAATGCTGGCTTTGTTTTGCTGGTAATTGAACAGATGGATTGTTGTTTCTCACTCCCAAGCACTTTGGGTAGTCAGACTAGTGCCAGGTCCCCATGTTAATTCCTCAGTGTTGCAGAAGTCCTTATGAGAGATCAGAAATGATATAAATACATAGCATACATAATATAAACAGTGTGTTTTCTGCACATTAACCACTTCATCTCTGCATCCGAGGTAGCTGTATACACTTAGCTTTGTTTTACAGCTGAGTAATCTGTGGTATTGAGAGATTTAATGACTTGTCCAAGTTTAAGCAGCCAGGCCTGATGTGGGGATGCAACACGCTGTTTCCTCAAAGTAAAACTTTCTGGGCTTTCTGTATGTTTTGTCTCACCCCCTCCTATTTTTAAAATAAACATGCATGCAATCAGACAACAGACAACTTTCTGTTCCTGTTACTGAGCGGTGTCTCAAAACACATTTTCTGAAAGCATCTGAAACACAAGTAGCGTATAGACCGATGCATTTGAATTTGCCCTCTGAATTTGGATGTCTTTTATTTGAATATTTTCAGTCTATCTTTTTTAAGACCAGTTCTGTGGTGATGCACTCACTGAGATGTATTCAAATGTGGGCGCCGCATTCTTTTTCCGCTTTTTTACTCCTATCTCAACAGCCATCCCCCTACTCTGGTTTCTCAACAAAACGCATCCTAACTGGCACCTTATTTACAAAGTTCTAGCATGCAGCTACATTGTAATGGACAAGCCACGGTGCCAGCTATGGCAGTGCAGGGAGGGGAAGAGGGTCCATGGTAAGTGTGTTGATGCAGTTTTTTCCATAGGAGTGCCAGCAGCATGGCTATATTAAATTATATAGCGCTAAAGCCAGAAGGTCATTAAAATGCTTTGAAAATTCCTCTGTTACACAGTTATCTTTATAACTTAGCCTTATCTATAGATGGCGGTACTATGACTTTCATTCATGTGCCAACCATATACTACAATAATTATAATACTACACTCGTAAAACCCAATTGCTGTGTGTGTGTACAGCTCAACTAAAGCTCAGCAGATGGGATTGTGATTATAGCCCCTGCCGCAAGAGGAAAAAAACTGTGATATTGGAGTAAAAACAGGCTGATGGTGGTGTTATGCTACATGTTCAAAGTGTCATTACAAGCTGGTAATTTATGTTTTGCATGCTAACTGAGCGGCCCTTCTTGTGTGTGTTAGTTTGAACGACAATGCATTTTTTCATATGGGAGGAAGCAACAAAATAATAGAGTGAAATTAACCAATCAAAATCATGGTAAATAAAAGTCTCTCTCTCTTTCTTTCTTTTTAAGACTCAAGAGGCAGCTGGCACTCTCAGGCTTTGTTATATTGAGGAAAGAGAACAGCAAACTGCATGCAGTATAGAGTCAGTCTCATTGAAACTAATGGCATGAATGATCTCACACTATTGTAGTAAGACGGAGATTTACTGTGCTTAGTAGAGAACCCATATTATGGAGAAAAGCATCGATCTACTTCCACATTTTATTCACATGAACGACAAACAAGTTATTCACTACTATGCAGTCACATTCAATCCCTTAGTGTCTAAGTCACAATGCCTTCCAAGTCCCTCTCACTTTACAGCTGTGCAGAGCACCTAGCCAATAACTACTTGTCTCCACTTTACAACCAACAGAAAAGGTTTATTAGCCCCTCTTACTTGACCAGTTTACAGTTTAGATCTGTTTGCTGGACAATTTTAGCCACAACCTTTGATTCCTACAATAACATATCCATTAATACAATGTCCTCTCTCTTTCCCTCTTTTTCACGTTAGGCATTAGGCAGGTGGAGAGAGAAGCTGTGACTACATTGCCAATTTCACTTTTTTGGTCAGATTATGAAATTTCTGTGGCCTAGACGTTCTTCTTCCAAAATCCCAGTGCCTGTTTTCTATGCAAACAGAGTGCATGTGAAAACAGCAGGGATAGGCTAAAATAAATGAAGGTAGGAAAGGCAAGGAGAGATATTCAGTGCAGTATGAATGCTTTGTTCTTGACCTTTCTGTATTTATTGACTAATGCCACCTGATACAGTTAAAAAGAAAGGAAAAATCTATAACTTCGCTATCGTAATGGAGGTATCATAGTGGTAGCTGTTTCAAAAGTAGGAAAATGCTGGCAAATTGTTTTACTTCTGTTTATATTTCCTTATTGCTGGAGAGAGACTAGATAATGGTGAAGAACAGTTGAAAAATGCATGGACAAACCACATGCAGAATACATTTGTGCTTCAATGCCCTGATTCTCTACTTTATATTACAGCATCTGTGCAAGTCCTTAACCATAGAAGGATGCTCTTGGTACATGAACTTTGGATGATTCAGAGTCCCTGCCACCATCCTCCTCATCACTTTCAGTGTAGCTTTCGGGGCAGCAGATTAAGGATCTGACTGGGAAATGTGTGTACTGTACTACCATTCCTCACTATTTTAAGGGTCTCTTGGGAAATGTAAAGTTGATCTATAGGGCACCTTTAAATAGGACATCTTAAAGTCACCTTTGAGTCCTTCTTCTCAGTTGTGCGTACCTGTACTTCAGTCAACATCATTGTAGCTCCATTTGTATAAGACTCTGCATAGTTGCCTTGTCATCATAAACTCCACTGCACATTCCTTAATTGCACATGTTTTCTATAATCGCTAAATACGACACGCAAAAAGACTGCAGAAAACCATTGTTTTCTAAAATTACATCACACCAAATCTATAGCTACTGGTTATAATAGAATTTATGTTTATCCTTCCCTCTTCACTTTCAGTTCAGCCATACTTCTTGGGGCGTACAAGCACAACAGTTTTCAAAATGTTGATGTTTCATAACATTAAATGACTTGTCCCAAAGGAACTGGTGGCCAAGTCAGGAATGGAATCTGTCTTCTAAACTCCTGCTCTCATTCTTAAAGGGTATTCCCTTGAGCTTCTGCATTGCCTTGGTATAAACTCTGATTATAGCATGGAATAGATGGAAAAAATATCTTAGTATCCTCAGTGCTCTAAGGTAATACTCTGTATATGCTGTATTTCTGAGTTTGCCTTTTTAATGTATATTTTTGCTTGGTTCTTACATCCCTCTTTTCAAAATGGCATCAAATAACTGCAAGATCTTGATTATAAGAATAAGAAACTTTTCGTTTTAAAACTGGCACTTTGCTGGGAGCTGAGTGCAGTAATCTCAGCACAAGCAAGACAGGCTGCTGAATTTCTTACTCTTAAAAAGCCATTAACTTGGCTGATTTGAATTACAAGCAGAACAATTTCACGATTTGGACACCCTTGAGATACGCTGGGACTGCAAATGGAGATAGAGGAAAAGAATTTCCAGTCCCAGGAAATAAAGGTTGATGGCACAATGATCTTATCAAATAATTTAATAAAGGAAAATAAAGCAAAAAGATTTCCTGGGAAGTTAGCTCTAGACACACAAAGAGCTTCATGCTTGCCCTTCCTGAGGGAAAGGTGGCTTTGTCCTTTTTGCTCTGCAGGAAAGAAATAGTGTAGGAGCTGAATGCGTTTAAGAATCTAATTTTCAAAAGGATGCCTTCATACCTTTCCTCTCTGACTGAGAAAATACGTGGGAGCATAAGTTGCTGCAAAAGGAGCTGATTGGTGCATGTCATAGCCTCAGTTTTCAGACGTGGCTTTTATGCTTGGGCCTGTACTTGAATATAATCTCTCATTTGTGCCTGGGATTATGCCCACTTTGAAGCTTTAGCATGACTTGTTTTTCCTTTTCCTGAGGCTGGACACACTCAAGAAAATCCAAGCTGATTTTGGAAACAAAGCTAAGCTGTGCACAGGCTTCTGGGAGGTGACGTACAGGACGTGTATGGCAAGCAAGCATTTGCCTTCAATTCCACAACAGGTTTCTGAATTCTTGTTTTCCTTGCTTTTCTTTAGTCTTTCTTTTGTCTCAGTTATTCTGTACTATTGTATCTTAGTAATTCTAACCCAAATGTAACGTGGAAGTTGCAATCAGTTAACAGTTTGGTCTCAATTACACAATTACTTTTCCTCCTGTTGTTCAGACACTTTCTGTGATTCTTTGTTTTCCCATCTCCACACCTTGGAATTGAAGAAAAATAGGATTGGAAGGAACCTCAAAAGATCTTTTAATCCATCCCTCTGCCCCAAGGCAGGATCAAATATACCTCCGTCATTCCTAGCAGATGTTTGTCTCCTTTGCTTTTAAAATCTTCCAGTGATGGTTATTCCACCATTTTTCAAAACATTACATTAACTCTTTAAGTTAAAATGAAAAGTCCTTGGGTGTCTGGTTTAATTTTAAACCATCGCTGCAAAGGACTGGATGTAAATGTGCTGTGGAATATGACTTAAATAGGGCATAAATTGCCTGTAACCTTTGGGCGTATAACTGAAATTAATCTGTGCAGGGGGCTTTACATAGGACTTAAATTCATTTTTAATGAACTCTGCTATCATGAATCTTTCACAGCTTTTGCTATCCTTTTAAACATGATAGTTCTTGCCATTTGATTACAGAAATTAGTTTAATTATAAATTGATGCCAAACGTATGATGAAACACAAATATACACGCAGAAAATTTAAATACAAATTCTTACCCACTCAACACAAACAGATTCCTATTAGATAAATGCTTGTTTATAGGAACTGCCAATTTTATAATTCTAGTCTTATTGAGAAAACTAGCATGCCTGTATGCCATGGGTGGAACATTCTTAGCTTCTGTGTACTTTGCATGTTTTCCATTTATATGGAATTTGTTACTAGAAATGTGCTGTTGCTACTGCACTTAGAATATAGCTATGGTGACACAAAGAAAACAACGGTTTTAGTGTTTTAAGACCTGTGGGATGGACTGTCAATCTTCTGTAGCTGGCATATGATACTTCTGGTGCTGAGGGTCTTGGGTGTAAATGGTATACTCTATTAATTTCTGAAGATGCTGAAATTTTATTAATAGAAATGTTTGGGTTTTTTTTTTTTAATGCTGAAGAAAACCCACATTCTGTGAAACCTTCAGACTTGGTAAGGAAGATAACCAGAGTTTAGGGCTTTATTTATGGCTTAATGTTATCCAAGATACCTCTAAGAAGGTGCTCAAATGCCTAAGATTTGTACGTATTGTTAAAATTTTACAAAGACGTTTATTGGCTCTCATTTGCAAAAACTGGAAAATTAATAACCACTTTATCCTGTAAACTTGCATATTTGTTTATTAGTTTTCTTTTGTAGGTTGCTACAGTTAGCTGGAGATAGTTCCAAATTTTCCATACCCATTTCTCTTACCTTTGCTTTTTTTTTTATGGAGTGTTTTCTGTTTTCCTAAAACTATATTCCTGTTCATTCTTTCATTTTCAGAAACTGTTTATTCTCATTCTGTGCTTGGAAATGAGTGTACGTGCTTGTCCCAGGACTGCCTTCCATTCACAATCTTGCCAATACTTGGAGTTACCCAAGCCAGGCAAAGAATGAAAAGTCTCCCCTGGAGGAATGGGTGGGATATGCGTAGGCTGGGTCAGCCAGTGGCTGTGAAGCTGCTCTTGGCTAACAAGGTAGGCTTACTCTAGTGTTTGCTAATCACCAGCTGAGAGTGTCCAGGAGGTCACCTGAAATCCATATACTCCTTTGGTGGTGGTCTCCCTCTGAGAGCTCTGAGTGTGTTAATGGTTTCTCAGCAGCAGACGAAAGGAGGAGGAGAGATAAGAGGAGCACATGGGTATTATTCAGTATGGCAGTACACGTGTGACTTGTTTTCTCAGGCTATCGCTTAGCACTCGTGCTACGATACTGTGCAGGAGGGTTCTTTGGGTGGACAGTACCCAAGCAGCACTAGCTTGGAAAGCAGCGGATACCTCAATGCCGCTTGCATTGTTTTGGTTCATGAACCAGAACAGGCTCCTTTGGCTACATAGTGAGAATGGACCCTCAAAGCTTGACTCTCCAGTCATTCTTCCCTCTCATGGTCCAGTCCCGTGTTTACTACCGCTTCCAGCTAACCTTCATAAAAATGTATCTGTTTGCAGAGGAGTAGAAAGAAGAGATTTTGCGAAGATGTAGAATGCATTTGATGTGCTAAAAGAGCAAAAAACTCTACAAGCAAAGAGTGTTGACATATCTTATCTCAGTTGTCAGAACTGGCTTGTGAAATACAGTGAGATGAAATCCATGCTCTACATATGGACAGTACAGGCATTTCTTGAGCTCATTCGAACTTTGTTAGGCAGCCTTCAGACTCACAAAAGGTGCTTGCTGTGACAAACGTAAGTAGGTTCTTCCTTGTCTTTCAAATTTTTTACTTTGTTATTTCTTTCCTCTCAACCTCCCTATTCTCCTGTTCTACCCTACTTTCTGACAGCATGATTTTGTTGCCTTTCCATACCTGTAATGGTTTTAAGCTAACAGGGAAATGAAGTGGTATCTCATAACATCCATGTGTTGTTATTTCTGACTTTTTCCCTTAGAGAGTTAGGGAGTATCTGAACACAGAACACAATACCCTTTCCAATATCTAAGGATGGAAAAGCAGTCAAAAGGACAGTGAATTGAAGGGAAGTAAAGTGACACAGAAACTAACAGTGTGTTAGATAGGCACGCAAGTGTAAAGCTGAAGTTACACCAGTGCCAGTTAATGAGTTTCTAATAAGGTATGCAGATGGTATCCAGGAGGGCCGTGCCTGCAGGGAGTGTAGGTCCTAATATGCATCAGCAGCTTCATGAAAGAAGATGCAGAAACGTTTGTGTGACAAATGGATTGTTAAACCTGGTGCCACTGGTGGAGAAAGACCTCCTTTACCTCCATCATTTAATTAAAAATGTTCTACTTGGGTAGTTTGTTCTACATAGGAAGTTTGTTCTACATAGGTTTTTTTGCTGTGGGCTTTAAGATGCAAGATATTGGCCTCACTGCATGTGATAACATTGCATCAACAGCGAGCCTGTTTTCCAGTGTGCCCAGGCAGATCTTTCATTCAGGACAAAGGAAGTGTGGTTTGTGTTAAAGATATAGTTCAACTTTCATAATACAGCAAGTTGTGAATGATGAATGAAAGCACTTATTGAGCTGAAAGTACACATACCAGATTGAGCAATGTTGATCTTTATGCAACAATCAGCTGAGTAAGAGAAAGCAGGGACTGAATTTTCGACTGTCTCAGTTTGACCTTTATTTTGTACTTTTTAGCTGCAAATTCATGCATCCAATTCTTAGGCAAATGATCGCTGAAATTTTGCCTGTTACTTACTTACTTGGCCGTGCAAAAAAAGTAGATATGCAAATTGTACTCACAAAAGGGAAAGCCAATCTTCTGACAATATAAGCAATAAAGTCCAGTTGTATAAATTGTTATGCAATCAACATATGCAGTTATTCAAATTGTTAATTTAGAGGGAAAGATTCCATACTCTCTGGCTGACTCTGAGCCATTTCTCCCCCCCGCCCCCCCCGATATTTTTTTTTTTAATACAAAATCAAACACTGTCTTTTTAGCAGATTATCTACCATGAAGAAATACCTTGATTGGAATTAAAGCTGAATCAGATTTTAATTTACAAGGAGTGTTTGAAACAGATTTTTAAATGGCATAGCAACACAAAGGTAATTCACAGAGACGTGTGTTTAAAATAAGGGGCTAGTTTATAGGAAAATCCAGAATGTGGGCTGGAACGTGTTCCAGAATTCCACCCTCTTGTCCTGGCTACACAAACAATGTGACCGAGGCCTGCCAAGAGTTGTCATGTTTAAATAGAGAGAGAGAAGGAAAGTGGCAAGAATTCCCTCGGCACCATAATCCCTGCAGCCTTGCTACTTAGCACTTTTAAGAGAAAGGCGGATGCAGGAAGCAAGAATAAGACATAGCACACTCCATCTCTCCTCTCCAATAAACACTGCTTAGAATTCCATCTAATCTGGGAGAATAAACATTTTCAAGGCTTTTCTCTGAACATTTGATCTCGGTGACTAGAGTAGTTCATTTTAAATTTTTTTCTTGTCCTTTTAGCCCTCTCTGCTTTTCCACTGAATGCTGCAGTGTCAGCTTTGCACATCTTGCACTCCAAGACGTAACTTGAAAACTAAATCCTGGGGTCTTTGCTCAGATGAAATTCTACGAACTTTAACAGGATATTGGCTTTAGAAAAACTACTAAGCCTGGTGTTGTAACTGCTGCTGAGTTGACAATTACGGAAAGAGTTAAAGAACCTATCACTAAGGTGATGACTGTTGCATAAGGGAGTCTTAACCTATGTTGAGCTAAATTCCTCACAAGGCAATTTGAATTGATGGGCTTTTATAGCCACTTAGTCAGAAATGAACACATAATGCGCTGGCACAAAAATGTCCATGCCACCCGGAGGTTGGCAGGTATCCCTATGTGTTGAAGTAACCAATTTTTTATGAACTGTCTGCCTCATTTCTAATTGAAAGGAAAGGAATGGTTTTATGGTCCCCTTTAGAAGTTTTGTAAGTTGATTGGCTGCCCTTTAGCATCACGAAAACTGTGTTTGGGGGATGTAGCAGGAATTCTTTTTATGGGCTGTGGCAGTGAATGGCTGAAGACTTAGAAGGTTTGACGTTTTCCTTTTAATGCTCTCAAAAAAGATGCACGCCCCACCGCAACTGCCCCCTGTTTTCCCACCTATATGACAGGTTTGCTACTCACCACTCCCTTTGCAAAATTTTCATCGGCTTTTTCCATGAATAATGTCAAGTTCCTCTTCAGACAGGGATGTACTGAAGGGTCAGAATACTTACATAGGCAGAAGTTATTAATACAGAGTGTCTCTTAAGACTGAGCACGGAGCTTCAAATTCACGTAGGGAACAGCAGATCTTTCTTGTTTGTATGTGCCTCAATTATGTGTGTCTTCAGTCTTGCCTGGGGCCTTGAGGTTGTTGCTGTCTTCTAAATATTCACCTTTCTGCTGCTACTTTTTAATGGAAATACAGGGGACTGGGGAAATCTGGGTCTGTGATAGCTTTTACTCTAGACTTACTGTTAGAACAGGTACTTTTGCCTTTATTTTTTCATCTGTAAAGTGGGAAAACTAGTGGCCAGCTTCCCAAAAGCTATTGCTAGACTTAAGCAACTAATGCTGTAAATTATGAGAGACGCCGAGTATGTTAAGCGTTGCATAGCTATTAATCTCCAGGCCAGGTTTTTCAAGGAGCTGAGCACTCAGCAGTTGTTGTCGACTTCCAGTTCAGCTCCTAAAGGAAATGCCAAAATAATCAAAACTTCTGCTGGAGGCCTAGTGCTTCAGGAAATCTAGTCATCTGATTTGGAGATGCACGTGGACAATTGAGTTCTTCTGAATATCTGGCCCTTAACGGCTATATTTAAGGTTGGCACATCCTTCTTGCACAACTGGCATATTAAATATTTTGAAAAGCTCTGCTTTCATTTTAATCTGAAAAACAGTGTTTAAAATACAAGCCTTGAAAGATATTTCCTTCTTATTTTGCTCTCTGAGAGACCAAAGTACAGCCTGCGGTTCCCCACCCACTTCTACCAATATGCCTGCAAACTGACCTGGAGGGTAGGAAGTGGTTTGTTCTTTATGCCCCATCAGTCCTTGGCCTCTCTCCTCAGCTATCAAGAAGCAGTTTTTTCTCATGCAATATCTCCAACTAGTAACCAAATTGAAGCAATTAAACAGCTTTGCACATGTATCGTATGATAATGACTTTAGATTGTCTAGTGGAAGTCTCCAGAACCCATTAACAACATTTTGAACTAGTCCATACCCCTCAAAACAACTTTGAAGTATTTTGTCGGGCAATTGATTGTGTCTTAGTCTTCCCCGTTTGAAACCAAAGCACAGAACAGTGTCGTATGGCCACTGTCATAAGCATTTGAGAGTGAGTCACGCATGGCAACTAATTTTATCTCTGGTATATTTGTAAAAAATCACCGTTTCAAAGGATCAGATGAATATATAACCTGGAACTGGAACCACTAGTAGACTCTTGCTTTTATTAGCTTTGAAGTTGTTTGTTTTGGGAAAAAATGTACATTCCAAGTGATCGAACCCTCAAATATTTGTTAGGAAGAGTGTTTGTTGTGCCTGTCCTCAGTTGTGAAAGCACTTTGTGCTTTCACAAAAATGATCTATAAGAATGAACTATGAAAGCTATGACTGATGCTGAGAAAGGAGAACAAGTTAAACTTGTTCTTAAAAACTTCCCCACTCTCCTGGGAACTTATGACCATTGCATAACATATAGTAAGATACATATATAGTAGTATATATGCTGCTCTATTACCTAGGTACAACAGAATTAAAGGGTCTCCTATCTTTTTTTTTCTTTTAATTTCTTGTATTCTGATACATTTTTTGTGAGAGATTTATATGGATTATATTGACTTGCCATTCTGTTGGCAAGAGTGTTTCTTCCTATATTTAATCTTCCTTAAAACTGCTCAAATTGTTATATTAGGCACGCCTGTTACATTCGTTTCGAGTGCAGAGAAAAGGGCAGCTGCTTTAACAGTTGTCTTTTCTGTTACAGTCTTATCGGAGGAGCTATAAAAATATGGATTTTTTTTTCTGTATGCATGGTTTTATAATCATGAATAAGCTTTGTGCTGCCCTGATTCCTGAGAAAATGAAAATTGCCACGATAGGGCTCGGTGTTGTCAAAAGCACATGTGTGTACATGCGCACGCAGGCACATGGTAGATTAGAGAGAGTTGCTGCAAATGCATCTACTAAGTCTTCCTATATACATGATATGTCCTTTAGGTGGTGCCATTGTGTTTTTTTAAGATAAGATTGCACACGCAAGAAAGTGTGAGACCAGTAATAGAAAGGATGCGGTGCACAATACATCCTATACCCTAAGTGACTCGGAAACATCTGAGTGTACAGAGCCATCCCCAGGTACAGGATGTAATGTCGCTAGGGTAAATATAGAGCGGCTGGTGTTGACAATGAAGAAAGCAAAAGCTAAAAGAAGAATGGCAACTTGAAATAGCCAGGAATCTCTTTTTTGAAAAAAAGCTTTCTGAGACACGGTTCAGCTTTTAAATGTTAATGTCAGTGAGGAAGGAAAAGTGAAAAAGTGGAGAGAAAGATATGTAGTTGTTAGCAACGGGTGTGATCCGTGGAGGCTGGATTTGAACTGCCAGGCAATGCTAAACCTATCCAAAAAGTGAAGTGTTTGGATATGTCAATTGGGTTCGCGTGGCTCTTGGTTGATGACAAATCATGAGGAATCTTAGAAACATGCACAGAGAAATGTCTAGGGTGGGTCTCAAAGCAAAAGTGAAATGTATTTTGTCCCTGTTTTGTTGCTAAGTGGGCAGGCAATGTTGCCTCATAGCAGGAGCAGGGGAAGGAGTAGGGGAAAGTAGGAGACTGAACGCCTGGTTTCATGGCCCTGGCTGGCCAGTTGCTCACTGTGCTTTTTTAATACATCTTCTAAATTCTCCGTGCTTCAGTCTGAAGTAGTGCAGTTGGGATTAATGATTTAATGTATTTTAGATGCTTTGAGAATGTTGGATTAATGGGATCACGTACATACAAAGCCTTGCTGTTGTTGTTTACGTATTGTTTAGATGATGTTTTCTTAAAAATCAAGGCACCCTCTGTCCCATGTTTTCTCACTACATACAGGTCAGAAAAGCACAAAAGTGCTCTATGTCTGAAACGTTTCCAGCAGCTTCCCTGGACCTGCTTCCAAAGCTCATTGAAATCTTGTTAACAGAACGCTCTACCTCCCTCTGATACCTCACACTGCAAAACAGCTTTGAAGGCCTAGACTGAATAATGAAGGAAACAAGGGCATCTGGGGTCCATTATTTACCCCATTTCATAAGGCGCTTCTACAAAGTCTGCTGCCTGCCTTTTCAGATCCATGACAGAAATAAATACAAAGCCTGGAAAGAGCGAGCAAGTCAGAGTTGTCTGCTGCCCTCTCCACTGCCCCCCTCCCCTTTTCTTCCTGTTTCACAGGACACATTTGTTTCATCTCAGCTAAATGTAGTTCTCTTTCTGCCCAAGACACTTGTTCTTTCCCCTTCACGGATTGTTTATTCCAAGGAACTCCTTTTTGCTTGGGAAGATGTCTCAAACACCTTTGGGTGTTTCTAAAGGACACCGGTGTGAAGATACAAGGAGATTTTTTTTTTTTTTCTTGTCAAACTGACAAGGACTTGAAGACTTGAATTGCGACTATGGTTAGGAAAACACATGTGAAATGTCAGTAAAGTGATTCCCATCTCAGTGTGCTAATTCACAGGAGGGTATTTTAAAGTAATGGGAGTAATCTAAAATGTTAATGCATCCGAAACGCTGGAGCTGTTGCAGAGGGAACAACTTGTGGAAATTTTGTAAACTCTAGAGTGCCTGAGGATTTTTCAAAAGGGCCGGCCCAAAATGCGTCTACATTTCTTGTGAAAATAAACCCCCTGCAAAGCTGGCTTTCCAGTGAAAACCATTCAGAATGCTCTAGTGTTGACTGAGCACTTTCTCTAGGCACTTAGTACAGCTAGTATAGGTAAAGTATCTGGGTGGCTACACAGTCACAGAGGAACTGTAAGTTGCAAGCAATTTCACAAACTTTTTTCTCTGATTTTTTTTTTTTTGTTTTCTGACTAGGTGATAATTTAGACTAATTTGTTAGCTGCCACAGTTTGATGTAGTCATCTGTATAAATATGTGCACCTGTGACTTCTATCCACAAACTTTCAAGGGATTATGGGGGGGGGGGGCAATTATTTGCAAGCTAAACCCTGCCCTTATTAAAGTCCTTTGCAAGAACTATCACTAAAGCTCCATAGATATTTATTTTTTTTTATTTACCCAGATAGGACATCTCCTTTATATGCTGCTTCCACTTTGAATTAGTTGAACGGACAGTTCCAAATTAAGTTCATTTCTGAAGTAAATGAATGTCTGCAATCCATCTGAAATGGACTCTTTCAACAATTCGGAAATTGCAGTTATGTTATTAATGTGTCAAAAGAGGATGGAAAAAACATAGAACAGCTTTGGATAAGTAGTTATTGAGTAAGCTCCTAAAACTAGTTCTAATAATAATATATTTGTCCTAAATGAGGGTTCAGGTCTAGAAAAGAAGCTTAGACAGTGCATGTCCTGAATTTTAGGGCCGCTACAGCCTCAGCTGTTTAGTCCCAGCCATTCAAGCCCTTTTTGAAACGAGATAAGGTTTGTTTTTCAATCTCCCTGCCTATTGTTTAAGGAGTAAATGATCTTGTGATTTTTAGGTTGGGATCAACTTTACTGGACCTTATGTGCCTGAAACGTCATCCAGAATTAATCTCTGAGGTGCAGAGGCTGTTGCTGATTTCTTTTAAGTGCACAAAGCTGCTTCCTGGTTATATTTATAAAAATAATGGGTGACTTTTTTTCTTCTCAGGGAAAATGATAAATCTCAGAGTTCACCAGCATGTGTTTCACGGGCAGTTACTAACCTGTGATCATGTGCATATCATCTAAATAAGCGACAGAAAAATCTCCCAGAAACAGCATGAGTACCATTTATCTTTCTACCATGATAATTTTAGGTTTAGCCAACAAAGTATCTCGCAGGATATTTAGCTGACAGCCCACACCACCAGCCTCTGCTGAATCATCGTCATATTATTACATGTGCCACTTTTTTTTTTTTTTAAAGTATCGGAGAGCACATTGCTTTGCCACTAAAGTAACTGCCAGGCAAAATAATGAGTCATTCCTTTTAAAAAGCAAACTGAAAATTTATGTTTAATTCAACCATAACATCTCTTAGCTGGCTTTCAAGCCTCTGAGGTGCTACATAAAGATTTACCTGTTTTCAGCAACATGCTACCCACCAGTCACTATTTCTTTATAACAACGGCCCCAAAGAGAATCCAAAAAAGGTAACGCTTTTTGCCAAACAGGACTCCACGTTCTGCTGCCTAGATTTCTTGCACAGACAAGAAAGAAGTGGAAGATTACCAAATACCTGTTCTTAATCAAAACCTTTTTGTTGTACCTCTGCTACTATTTTGGAGGTACGTGTGAAGGCTATTCACGTGAGCAATGCGAGGTGGATTTAAGACACTGTTAGTCCATTTCTTGCCACAGAAGTTAGAAGAATGCCATGGGCTGCACAGGTGAAAAGTGGACACTTACAGGTTAGCAAGGTTGACTTGGACAGGGTACAGGGGACTATAATAGTCCATGTTCTGATTGCAACCTCCTTGCATATTTACAGGGAAATTTGCCTCATTTTCACCCTACTTCTTATGGAGCAAGAAGGGTATATGAAAGCCAGTTAGTGGTTATATGCCAAGCTCTGTGGAAATGCCAGGCATCATCCCCTTGAACAAACACTGATGGACTGCACAGACAGTTAAATCAAGAAGGTGGTTGCAGTCTAGCTGTAATTACATACTCGTTGCTGGTCTGACTTCTCTACGTACCTCCTCAGGTACAGCGCTTCTTTGTTAGGCTGAAACTATGGGGTGGTCAGTACCGCACGCTGTTATGTGCTTTACAGGTGTTACTGCATTATTGCCTGGTAACCGCAGTTGCTAGACTTTGAAAACAGTAGGTTAACTAACTCTCAAGGGAGCTAAGGGTATGTGGTATCCTGCTGTCTCATGGCTTTGGAGCTGTTAAGTGTGCATGTGCTACCTTCTCTATTAGCTTCAATTTCCCTGCAGCTCACAGCCTTGCTTTGCTCTTCATTGCGTGGTTCCTCTCGCGTTAGTTCGCTATGTTTTTTGTCCGTTTAATCTCAGATGCTGAAATAATTTGGTCTTTCTTGGTGGATTTCAGTATGATCCTTGCTTGTTTCCTCATACTTGCTATTGTCCTTCTTCTCCGCTGTCTGTTTGTTTCTTTCTGCTCTACTCATTTTAAATGAACTTCACAGTTTTTGCAGTTTGAGCCTGCTTTTCAGAAAAGAGAGTAATGGGTTACTGACAAAGGCCCTGAGCTGTACAGTTTTCAGTTGTGTCCATAATTTGTTCTGATTAACCATAGGGTGTAAAATGAATGAATAGGTACAGCCCCAAAATGTTATGACAGTTACCTATCTTGCTTTGAGGTATTCAGGTAGGAATGGCAACATTATCGATTACTATGGTCAGAGAACACCGCTAAGAACTCATCTCGTCTAAATCCCTGCTTTGGGAATTATCTCTCCCTGTGGTGTAGCTAAATTGTTCACTCTATTAGTCTCAATTTTCTTCCATGTTAAATGGAGGTAATACTAATTGCTTAGTTATCTCATGGAGTGTTGCGGGGGGCAATTAGCGCTTGGAAATGAAAAGATGTTGTTTAAACACCACAGCGACCAAGAGAGGAAACAGCGAAATTGGCTGGATTCATCCCAAAAGTGATGGCTCCATCACATTTACCTACATGTTTTTCTGTGGGCTTTCATCTTGACTTGTCAGCTTGCTTACCAATCTCAGTACACACCAATACAGGTGGATGGATGGTGGGGGGAGAAATAGGGGGAGAATTTAGTGGAGTGGGCAGAAGAAGAAAGGAAGAGTTTAGTCATCTGTCAAATTAGTAAGAGCCAGTGTGGTCTGAACTGTTGTACATCCTCCTTTCACAGCACACCTGATTTGGCCCTGCCACGGTGATACGTGATTTTAAAAAAAAAAAATAAAAATTAGAAGCTGCAACAATAACACAAGCTGTTACTGGAGCTATTTTTAAACTTTCTCTTGTCATTCTCCTTCATGATCTGCCTGCCCCTTCCCTTTTATCTCAGCCTTCTGCATCTTTCTCTACCACATGTACATTACCCTGTCCTTACAGTTTCCCTGCCCTCTTGTCCATGTCCTATTCTTTATCCTCCTAGCATTTTCCACTTCCAAGCTACAGGATTATCTTGTGACTTCAATCATCCTACATGTCCTTGTGCTTCCATCTCCCGTTTTCCTTGCAGAGTTATACAGTGTGGTGTATTTATCACGCACCCCCTGATCTGCTGTTGGCCCAGTGGTTCAGGCTTGCCAAGACAGCATCTGATTATTGCAGACTTTGATACTGGATGCAGAATTAGCTAGATGGCTGAATGATTAATGAACCAGGCTCACAACCACATCTTGTTAAGACTGAGTTTGTCAAATCCATAAGGGAGGTGCTCAAATCCACTATTGTGGATCATTTTTCCTTCCTTAAAAAAAAAAAAAAAAAAAAACCAAACCAAAAACCCTCTCTCCTTGTTGCTAAAATATTTATTACCTGGTTGTATCATACCTGGTCTTTTGTATCTTCTTGGTCTGCTTTAATGGCCAATTTCATCATTATGGCTGTGTGTCCCTCTTGAATTATTGTGATTTTTTTTTTTTTTTTTTTTGCTCATTTTTGACACGGAAAGACCTACAATATCTTGGTTGAGTTATAGTTGTTTCTAGTTACCTTTCAGGTCTTCTCAGGCATGTTTCTTTGCTTTCCCTTTTGCCGTGGTCTCCCTCTCCTCTTTCCACCCTCCTTTTAGTGCCTGTCATGGCTCACAGCTGCCTTGTCCCTTCTCTGTAAAATTCCTCTTTTTCTTAGTACTGCCTTGGAACCAATACCGTTTTAAAATTTTTCCCTCCCATTTCATTACTCACGAGTAATCTCCACGGACTTCTTTCTCTGAATTCCTGTGGCGTGATCAGTCTTTTATGCTGTAATAAACTCTTGGTCATGTAAGTGGTTCTAGTAAACTTCATCTCCACAGGCTGCAAAGTCCTGATGCAAAGAACTGACTTTGCAACATGTATGCACATATAAAGTGACTATATACATCATTTGCAGGTCCTGGCCTGTATAATATTGTTAAATATGTGGGCCTAAGCATACCCTTACGCCTGCCCATCAGCTATGATTCCTGTGAGCATTTAGTAATGGTTTGAATTCATCACATGTGAAAGTGCCCTTTAGTTCTAAGGTCTTCGTCCTGGTTGTCTATGCTTAAGGTAACATACTCTTAACTGTGTGAAAGGAACCATAAACTCAACTGTGTTACCATCATAAACCTTTTATCTTCCTCAGTATATTTGTATAAAGATGGTGTGCCCAATAAAGAGAGGCTTTAGGATAATTATGGACCAGAAATAATGACAGCACCAACCCGCGCAGGTCAGAGTCCCTGTAAATCCACGGGGGTAATCATGGAAATGCTCAGCGGTATGAGGAAGATTGTGCAAAGCAACCAAATATCATAACGTGAAACAATACCTCTATGTGCAAGCTGTGAAGTGTTACAAATAATTGCATTATAGCTAACAGCAGTTACCTGCAGCAAGTAGGAATCTTGTGCCTGTAATGAGTTTAAGCAGGTATGTGTAGTAAGCAGGTGTTTTCCTATAGGCACATCTCACATGCAAGCATGTGTTACTGGATGTACCACAGATCTGACATTCTTCTTAGTGAACTTGGGAGAAGAATGAGGTGGAAAAGGGAGGGGGAGCAGAAACCAATCAAAGAAAGCAATACTTTTTATCAATCATATTTGATGCTATTCTTTCTCTCTCTTTCATCACTTTGATCTCTCAAATAAAACTGATACTTTGGCTACTTTCCAAACTCTTAGCTTTGCAGTCTGAGAGGGCTCTGGGTTAGCTGCTGAGGGTATGTGTTTGCAATTATGCATTTGAAAGTATTTTCCCCTCCGCTGAGATAACATTCTTTTTGTGTTACCACACACTTCTGCTGTCTCGTTTTTCTTCTCCCATGGCACTGTAGGCTGAAAGGCCTCACTGCGTTCCCCCTCCTCCCCCGATCTTTGCAACTGATATCTGAATAAAATACTTTACTCTGCTGGTATTTAACCTGCTGAGCCTTTCACTTTCTAGCTGTGAAACAGACAAAAAGGGTATCGTGCAGAAACATCCTGGCAGTTTCATTTCTTAATATGCCTCCAAGGTAAGGCGAGATTGAACAGGGGTGGGAAAATTTATACCGATGTTAAGGATCTTCAGCGTTTTATTTATGGATTAACATTCAGGGAGAACAGCTTTACATTTCATTTTCCAACCAATATTTTTCCCTACAAGAGAACAAATTTGAAAGCTGCTCTTTATTGTTTATCTGGCTGTAGTTCAGTAGACAAAGTTTGTAGGAATAATGATCTGTCTTTTATAGATAGTTTTTGGTTTGGGGTGGTTTTTTTTGGTAATAAGTTTTGGCTTCACTGTAATGAATATATATGGAATTATGTCAATTATTAGCATAAGAAGATAGGCCCTTTTGTATTCTCTGACAAACAGCCAAGTTTCTTGAGTTGAATAGCAAAATTCTGTGTGACCCTATGAGCCCTTTACACTGCAACCTGTTCTACCACACTTATTTGTCTGACCTTGGACTTGCTCATCATGGTCCAAGAAGGAAATACTATTTCTTCAAAAAACATATTGCATTCAGTACCAACAAGAAACATTCTACAAGTGTAATTTAAACCTTATATATGGAGTGCAGCATTCAATAGGCTTAAAGTGATTGGGGTCAATAAGAATTTGAACACTATCATCTTAGGTCTGATGTAGCATATTTCATTCTAAGTCTCTGTGAAAATTAAACATGTGGGGTCCAATCCTATGATAATCTTTCCTTCCCACTGACTTAGAAAGTTGGTTATACGCACTCTCTCCCTTTCATGCATGTGTGTGTGCTTGCAGCCACATGCACCCACACACGGGATTTTAAAAGAGTAGCGGCCTCAGTGAGAGACATGTCCTGTTTGTTTCTGTCTCGTAAAAAGGAATCCTGTAGGACGGTGCTTGGAGAGCGGAATTGTTCCAGGTGCTTAGTACTGAAATGCCTGAGCTGTTCCCTGGTTAGGCTAAAGCTGAAACCCCTTTGAAATCTTTCTAGTTTTCAATGGGAAGCAAGGAAGATTTTTGCAGGCCTGCAGATACCTGGGACGGGATATAGACTTCTTCATTCTTTCATTTTGTGAAGAACTGGTGGGGAGGGCTTAAAGCACTGGGTGAAATAAAACTACTAGTCCAAGTGAAGTTCCCAGCTAAATATCCCTGATGTTAATGGCAACGTATATCCTAAGTGAGGGCAGGATTGTATAAAACTGGGACCTAATGTCGAAACCTTATGCTAATGATTCCCAAGTTTGTCTTTTGATCATGATCAACTCTTAATGTTTTTCAGAGATCCACATATACCCTTACATCAAACTTTACACTGAAAGGTTATAAAGGAAACATAAATCTTATTGGTTTAACGCAGGTCTGCAGGCCAGCTTGGCATAAGGATTGTTCACATAACAGTCTTCATGACTTGGACCCAAACCCAGTAATTTAGGGTGGAAAAATCCAAAAATAAAGTTCTAAATAAATGGCAAAGTTAACTCTGAAATACTTGTAGGACATGGAAATGGCAGTTAATTAAAGACTAAACTTTTTCCTGGCCATCTTTCTTCTACTGTTTCACCCAAGTTGTGACATGCTTCGTTACTACTAACATCTTATAATTCTTACCTAGCTGAGTAAGACGGATCTCTCTCTAGTCAAAAAGGTGCTTCAGAGAACTAAGGACAAGCTGACTGGGGCCTTAGTGCCCGATCTTTGTGAGGTGCAGAATGTGTTCAGCAGCCACTGACACTCAGGAATGTATCCTATTTCTACTGAAGTCCAGAGCTGGTCTTAATTCCCTTAAGGAAAGCACAAGGCTGAAAGGGAATCAACAGTGCTGAGTACTTGGCAGCATCTGATCTTAAAAGGTAAGCTTTTTGTGGGCGAGTATCTCGTTTTCCGTGTCACTCAGTCTTGGGTGAAAACGCAACCCTGGATGAGTACATAGCTCTACAAACACCAGCCATTTTGAACTCATTTTTCACAGGGCTGGTTAGTCACATCTGCTAAAAGGCTTAGACTTGCTTTGCCGTAAATCGGTGTAGTCAAAGGAGTTACACTGACTTACACAAACGAAGGATCTGTCCTCTTGCATGAACCTGCAGCCTATTTCCGCTTGATCTCAGCACTGCTGCGGTCGCGTTTATGATATGCCACATGATAAAGGACACGATGCTGGGTAGGTATCACTGAGCCTACCCTCCCCCTGTTTCTGACTAATGTCTTTTCAGTGTGGGAGCAGAATCCTGATACGCGTGACACAAGCAGAGTACGTGGGAATTAGTTCCATTAAAGCCATGCCATATGGCTCGCAGGGTGCTCTGTGATACCACTGTGCTGCTTGACAGTCTTTCCCTATGGATAGAATCAGTGCATATTCCCTGATTTGCACTCTTTTTTAGCGTATCAAACAGGGACAGACTTCTAATTAAAAATGACATCATCACGCTGCTGCTAGCTCGTTGCAGGCAGTCCACATATTAATGCTGCTTGTTTCAGTTTTCAATGATCCTATTATGAATTGTAACCTCATTACACAAACCTTGCTATACAGTGGAATTTCAAATGGGGTTTTGTGGTTTTTAGAACTTAAACAGCTAGAATAAGCACAAAGGCAGTTGCGGTCAGGCAGCTTCCTCTCTTACCGCAGCAGTTGTGGAGATGCCATTCCAGTGACCACTGTTTCTACAATGAGTCAGTTTCATTTTTAACAATCTGACTCAGTTCTCTTCAAAGGGGGCAGCATGTTATTTCTGCATGATTTTTGTGTGCATGACTCTGTACAAAGGGGTCAGTGCCAACTTAACCCTTTGGGATCCCGCCTCCAGAAGCAGCCTGGATTCTCCTGGTTGCGGGGAGGTGTACTCCTTACGCACCGCAGAACTGCGGCTGCTCACCGTACATCTGTTTTGCCAAACATGCCCTGTGTTTTCAGCCATCGGAAAACATGGTGTTAAGCACAGCTACTTCCACCGGTGAGCCAGTGCTCTAGGTGAGCGCCACTGCACCCTGCAGCCTTTGCCAAAAGATCTTGCAAGGAAACTGAGGTTAAACCGTTGCCTTTTTGAAATGAAAGCATGAAATAAAAGTGCATAGATCCCCCAAAAAGTTAAAAAAAGAAAAAAAAAAAAGGGAAAAAAGTTAAATAAAATAGGGTAGCCAGTGGCAAGGAGGAATCCAGTTGTTCCTGTGCATGGTGCGTTATGAATCTGCAAACCCCCGTGAATAACTGCCAGTCACCTTCTAGAATCAATGATTAAGTAAATAGTTTATGGAAGTTCAAGCTTTACCCGGCATTCAGCTGCAAGCTCTTAAAGCTCATTCATGTAAATTTTGCGAACAAGGAATGCAGCAGTTTTCAACCTTAATGAAATATAAGAATGTCTTTTTCGCTCCGTATGACTCACAGTTTCGTTTTGAAGTATTTGAGCTTCTCCTAAGGTTATGGAGTGGTCAAGCGAAGCGGAACAGGGTTTTTGAAATCGGGAAGCCTGGGCGCTGTTTCATTCAGAAAAAAAAAAAGGAGAGAGCGAGAGAGGAAAAAAGCCCTATTCCTGTGTTTGACTGAAAAATAAAACTGCTGCTCTCAGTGAACCTTTGAAGTCCCCCAGCCCAGTAATTGTTTCACGACATTTGCAGCTTGAGGCAGCAAGAATGTTTGTGGTTGTTTTAAAGGCATCTGAGTGTGGATTCCATATGGTTTATTTTTATTTTGTTTTTTTCTAATTTTTTTCTTCCCCGCTTGGAGCCTCAAGTTCTTGCGCATTGCCCGATACCCTGTCCCAGCCTACTCTATTTCTGCATGAACCGTCTGTGAAAGAACTGAGTGGATGCATTGTAGCCCAAAGATTCAAGCGTGCTTAATTCAGACAAAATCTGTGAATGCCTGTTGAGGCAATAGTTGATTTTAGCCGTGCTTTATCGATACTATATTTGGAGTGTGGCTTACTAAACAGTGTACAGTTTGCTTTCCTGAACAAAAGACCTCTTCATATGGCCTATACTTAGAGCATGATACTCCAAATGCTCACTATAGAGCATAGTGCTTGCTGTCATGCTTTCAATAGGTAGTTTGCAGTAGGCCTGATAGTAAGCCATTGGAGTCAAATAAAGGGCCTGATTCACCACTGTGTTCCTCCAGTTTTAAAGCAGTGAAACTGTTTTGTTCAGCAGAACAAGCTGAATCAGATCCAAAAATTCTGAAAATATGTACTATAGAAACCAAAGAAATCTAAAGTCAATTTAAGACACATAAACTTGGAAGTGTCAAGCATACTTGGAACTCCCCCTCGCCTCCCCCCCCCCCCGCAAAAGACTGCCCATTATATACAATATAATAGGTAACACTACATGCATTGGTTATGTGTATTGATAGTGTCCAGTCCTGAGCTTATTTATAAATGACTGTTTGCAAGTTGTCTTTTTTACTTTGCAAGACAAAATGCAGGAGTAAGTTATAATCAGCCAAATGCAGAGTTTGTAGCTTGGGTGGCAGTTGTCTCTGATAACAGTGGAACTCATTCATTTACAATTGGGAGAAGTTATACTGAAGACCAGCGTTAACCTTTTAGTCCAGCATGGAACCAGTTGTAGCGACAGAGGAATTGAACCTAGTCTGTTCTGAAGAGGGAGTCAAACTAGAGGGCACTACAGGCTTCACCCAGAGCGGTCCTCCACTTCCCTGAAGTGACTACATGACTTCCAACTCTTAGAGTCTGACCCGCTTATCTGTGTAGTTACAGTGTTCTTGCTGGGCTGACACCAGCCCGTGGGGCCTGAGAGCAGTTAGTACACAGGCTTTAATGCAAGAGACCTGCGAATGAAGGCTGTGTCTATATTAGCATGTAGTGCAACGTGATAGGAGCAGATCTACAGAGCAAAACAGCTGGTGCTGAGGACCAAACTGCCCACATTGCAGGTGTTTGACTTTGCACTGGCTATGGGTGGGACCAGTTTTGTGGGCTGAATGTCCACTATTCGTTGGAGAGCATTAACGCCCTTCCAGTTTTGTTTTGGCTGAAAGGAAGTGAGTCCCTGCTCTTAGTCTGACATGTGATGGGAATTGAAATGTGGTAACTGGGGACATTTGAAAGAGGAGGTTCCTTCAAAAGCATGCCTCCGACTCGAACTTGAACACTAATGCACATACACTTGAAAAGGCCAATGCAAGTAATTTAGTTAGTAATTTAATTATTTTCTGTAATGGAACAATTTGAATGAATAAAGAATATGCATTTTCTAAGGGGAGAGGGTGTCACAGAGCTTATGTCTACTAGAAAATAGCACAGCACTGGTCAATATTCCTGTTCTCCTGTGTGTTTGATTGTTGGAATGGCCCCTGGCATGGTTTGGGCCAACTTGTGCCGTAGACAATTCCTGAGCAAGCCGCAGAGATATGAAGAGCCATGGGCTATGCCTACTAGGCAACTGGAAGCGGCCAGCCTCTTTTGGAGAGTAAAAAGGTTTAATGGTATGGAAGTGGCCAAACTGTGATAGTTCATGTAAAGGCCAGGGAAGGAGTCCTGCTACTGTTCAGTGTGCAATTGTAGATGTAGCCTGAGTGACCATAAATATAAGAAGAATGATTGCCTACCATAACAAATATCAGATGAATAAAGTAGTCAGATGTGTGTTAACCAAAGAGACAGGAACAAGAAAGTTCCTCAAACAAAAATGTTGTAAAAGCAAATTAATGTTTAATATGACTAATGTTCTTTATTCATGGTTATCTGTTAGAGGGAACTCTGCTGTTGTTTTATGCTTTCACAATACATATGCTGTGTATTACCTTCATTCTAGTCATGTTGTCTTATTTAGTGAGGCCTGGAAAATTTAATTATGAAATAGTGGAGGAGGCCCTTAGAGGGAATCAGATGATCCTCAGAATCAATAGCAATGGCTGGTCTTAAATGACAAGCCTTCACTGCAGTTAATGGTGCTTGGATGACTTTGGTCAATGAGCTAATTTCTAAGTGCACCCATGTCACCTGCAGGCCTAAACTGAAAAGAAAGGAAACTTGTAAGGGACAGCTTTTTTCCCCCCTCCATTTTAGTTCTGCATTTGCCAAAATTAAAATCTGCGATATTTAAGGTATGACAGAGTTTCCAATACCAAGCATGATCCTTTCCATCAATAGACCTCAGAATACTCAATAAATATCAGTTAATTAAGCTTCACCTCACCTCTGAGCGGACAAATTGGCTACAGTGTTAACTTACCTGTACAACTGGACAGAGAAGATGTCAAGAGATTTACCCAAGATTACACAGGAAAATTCTGACAGAGTCTGGAAATACTTCTGGCTTGAAAGACAGTCACTAGAACCCATAAAACTGAGCACAAGCAGCGTGGCTACGTTATGAGAAGAAATACACAGCTGACTAAAAGCATGATCCCAGAACCAACGCCTATTTTGTCATTGCACCTCATTATGACAAATTTGCTGAGTAAGTGCTAAACAGCAGTTTGAGCAGGGGCTATTTTTATCCAATGTTCTACGCGTATGAAACAGGTCATCCCTTCACAGGGAACTGATTGTTTGATCAGTTAATCAGGGAGTTATCAATGGAATACAAAACTAAAAATCCTTTGCCACTTGGGCTGGAGGTTCCACGTTTTGGTAGTCCATAACTATGAGAGCTTAACAAGAATGAGGGCAGCTGTGCATTTCCACTGAGTACTGGAAAGGAGGACATAATGCTCTAATGTGGTATGGATTAAGATAGAGCCAGGCAGACCCAACCTCTATATAACATACGCGTGGTCCATGCACACTGCAGTCATACTGATGGGGCACTAGTACCTTCTGTAACTAAAGGTGGCGCTCTGAAGCCCAGCTGTGCTTCCATATTTTATTTTAGGAAAATAAATTGTACCTATTTTGCTCAGATAACGAATTTGTAAGATTGAAAGCTCTCTGGGTCAGATGTGAATACATATCTAACAAATAACGGATGGTAGAGATACCGATCCTGGTCTAATTTATATCTTTCTTACTCTTAACCCACAGAATTAGAGGGTGATTGGTTTCCGTAGTCCTAGAACAGAATCCGTAGCTCTGGTGCATTTTAAAGGTATGTGGTAGAAATGGAACGACACTCCCAATGGGAATGAAAGAACCATTAACATAAAAGTTCAGGGCTTTTGGGGTAGTCTGTTGTGAACATTAGATATTTTTGGAATGGTGGAGAAATATTATGAATATCAGTTCAGTAAGCTATTATGAAACTAATATACTAGGAAGTAACAACTATGTAAGCACTCACGTACTAATAATTGCATTGAAATTCCAATATAATACAGAATTTGGGGGTGTTTATATCAGGGATTATGTTTGCAGATTTAAAAAAAAAACAGTATGTTATTAAGATTTAAGAAACTTAGGTTTATAAGAAAGAAAGGGAGAAAAAAATAAAAAAGGAACAAAATATCAGTCTTGTACATAATATCGAAAAGTGCCTAGGAAGGCCATCAGCATCAAAGAACTTGGTCCTTGAGCAGTAGGAGTCAAAAATACTTGTCTGTCAGTTTTTATGTGCCAAACTCATAATTCACTGAAGGTCTCCAACACTGCCTTCTGAAACTAAGACCAAATCTGGGCTAAACTTGGAATTTCTGTGAGCTCGGGACAAATGCTCCACTGCTGAGGGGTGTATAAGGAGACAAAGGAGGCAAGTCGAAGCTGCAGTCACTGGAGCACGTGGAAGACAACAGCAGCTGAAAATCCTTCCTGAGAAGCAGGAATATATGGAGGGGTTAGCCTGACCTAAGCTTCATGCCACGCTGCTAAACAATGATCAAGGTAGCTCATTCAGACCTTGTCCTTTCAGCAGTTGTCATTGCAAGGCTGCAGTTATAGACAGGCACACAGGGTAAGAAATAGATTAGCATAACAGCGAATTAGGATCCAAGACATAATTAATGAGGCTAAATCATCGTCAGAAGGCAAGCACTGGAGTTGTAACTCAAATCACAAAAATGTTTGCCCCAATGGAAATAGAATATTTGTAATATTATTACTTGCTGAATGTGGAACGTGCTAGGAAAGAGTGGGTCCTGTTTTAAGGGTTTTCATTCTACTAATGCAAATCATGCACTTGCTACAAATTATAAATTGCGCTAGCATTTGCAAGATGGATATCCACAAGGGCTGAAGGGAAAAGTCTGGTGCAGCCGCTGGGCAATCAAATGGCCAGTGTCAACCCATTATGGCGCTGCTGAATTAGGTACTAGTTCAGTGGGCTGATGTAGTTTTAAAGAGTAAGTTTGCTGGAGACTTCTGGTAATTATAGGGCAACAGTCTCATAATTGTATGTCTGACCTTATGTCCAAAGGAAAAACACACATTTGTCCTATTCAGAAGGGTTGTGGTAGTGGAATGATCTTTAAGATACAATCTCATCCTGAAGGCCTCTCCCTCCTTTTTTTTTTTTTTTCAGTTGCAATGTTACTTTTATGTTCTGCATGGCTTGGAGTGAGCCAGTTGATAGAGAGCAATGCTTTAGAAAGGAGCCCTTTAAGTCACATCTATTTTAATTGGTGTGGTTTAATTATTCTGCTGTACTCTAGGATAATCTAACTACCCTGGAGAGTAGATCTGAAAAAGCTGTGGGGGCTCCATTGTGGTTGGGCAAGCTAGGAAATGCCTTATAAAAGGCACACTGTATCTGACAAGACTAGACTACATTTGTTTGGTATTTTAAATTCCACTAATTTTTGCATGTCTTTGAATTAATTATTCTTCTTTCAACATCAAAGGGAAATAGAGGACATTTTTACTTTTAACAGTTTTGTGCCATAATAATTATCCTATTGCTGCAATGACAAGATTGCATGCTTCTTAGGGTTTTGAGATTACAAAAGGAAATGCAGCTAATTCTAGTTTGATAGAAATTACAGATTTTGTTTTTTGTTTTCTCAGTGGTGTTTGCTCAAGGTGGGTCAAATCCTGCAAGGTGCTAAGTTTCTAATGCCCATTGATTACATCTGAAATTGATGGGCATTTGAAGACACCTTGAAGAATCTGTCTTTGGTAACGCTTACTGATGTTGTTTTGTCATGTGAGCATAAACGTGTATCTACAGAAGCGGGTTTCAACAAAGACCTTGGATTAGAGAACCCCTGACTGTGACGATTTTTGGTTCTACATCCAAACGTTGTAGCTGACTTCTTTCTCTAAAACTGGCCAGGCAGGATGTAAGCATTTTCTTTAGCGTGGGAAAGTTCATTTCAGTTCCAGTTCACCTTTTCACAGTTCAAACCTAGTTCTACTGAACGGCAATTTTTCACCCTTCAGAAACCATGATGATTCATTTCTGTGAGACGTTTTGATGAGCGCATAGATTTCAGAAGGTTCTTTTGAATTTCATGCAGCTCTCCATGCCTCGGTCTCTCAGCAGTCAGCAAAGCTACGTTATCCTTTTTCTCAAAATCTGTTCATAAAACGTTCTTCTTTCAGTTAGCATTTCAGCATCAGTTTCTCCTAATCTTATGAGAGAGCTCCAAAAATCAACTTTTAGGAACTTGAGGAAAAGCACCACCAACCATGAAATATTTTTTTTTTGTTTTGTTTTGTGTGTTTTTTTTTTCTCCTGTGCATAATATGTTGACAGAATGAGTGAGAACACACATAATTTCATCTTCTTTAAGTTTTCTGTGGAACTTCTTATATTCATTCTCTACTCCTCTCTTCCAAGTTAACGCAAAATTGATTAAGGAAAGAAAAAAAAAATCCAGTTTCTAATCTAAGTATGTATCTGTAAGTCTTTGGAAATTGGGAGTACTGAAGAGGTTGTATATATAATGTAGATAAGTTACTTCTTATCTAATCTCATTTTTAATTAATCATTTGAAATAATGTAACAACTGCAATATTTAGGCATATCCATTTTATCCCTTGAAGCCTTCTTATATAAGAAACCTCATCACCATGATTACCCACTGAAGTTTTTATGTGCTAGGGGTGGTCACCTGAGTTTCCCCTGCCCATTACTCGGCCTTCTGCCGTCTCTGGGAGGGCCATAACCTAACGTCCTTGGCAGAGGTGGGTTTTATCTTATTACACCAACTCCTTCATCGGCTCCTGCATTTGAGAGCTCACTGGGCTATCTGGGGACTCGTTTGCTTTGATGTGTGAGGTTTGAGAGGGTGGGAGGCAGGGTAGGAGGCAGCAGGTAGTGGCTACCCTTTTCCTGCCCTTGATCAACCTGTGTATGAGCAGGAGAGTCCGGGGCTTCCTGCCCCTGACAGCTGCACCCTGGACAGTAACAAAAAGAATGATAGAGCTAGAGAAGTCCAGGGAAGGAAGTTTATGCAGCATGGAAGAGTCATATCCTGAGGAAATTGAGTGGAATATGTGTGTATAACTATATAGATAAATATAAACTTTTATTTTTAAGGAATTAAGGGTATTAAGTAGAAGCAAGAATAGGTCTGAAGAGGGGAAAGATGCAAGCAACAATGGCAGCAAGCCCAGGGTCACTTTTTCTGAAGACAAGGAGTTGAATGTTAAAGGAACAGGGAATTGTGAATAAGCATGTTTTCTATGAAGTTTTTCTTTTTCTTTTGATCTTAAACCAATTTGCAGCCATAAAATTAAGCATACTACTGGTCTGTATGAACACTGGGTTTAATCAGTTTTGTTTCTCTTCTTCCATACCCCCTTTTGGTGTGTCTGTAATCTCTAATTAACCCCCGAACCTGCAGCTCGGCTCCATGTAGAGCCACTGAACTTCAGCTGGGGCTGAGGTGCCTCCAGATGGAAACACAGTAGAAGCAAGAAGGCAGATTTCTTGTTGTACAGGTCGTGACTCCCTGTGTGTTTGTACAGCAGTTGGCATATGAGCATTGAGGCTCTGAATGGCACATTTGGACACTATGTGATAATCTTAATAACAATAGTAAGGATAAACAAGGGCATGCTATGAACTGATCCTAAAAGAAAGTTTTTTGCTCTGTGAAAGCTGACAGGCTGTTTGACCAAGGGACAAAGCTTAGCCTCTTACAGAAGCAGTGAGGGGGAGCTGTCGCTGGAGCGTTTGCCAGCTGAGAGCTCTCTCCCATGCGTTCTTGTGTGTGCTAACTGCTGTTAGAGGAATGTGGTTGCTGCAGCTTTATCAAATGGGTCATGTGAATTTCAGCAGTAACCTATGATCTTCCTTCCTTTCCTGGAGCATAACTTGTCCTTCCCACTATCAGCGTTAGCTGCCTGAACTCTTTTACATCCTCTTTCCAAAGTACGGCATGAAGTCATCTTCTGTGCCTCTTCCTAAGCACACAATACACACCTGCGTCTTGCATTCTGCAGCCGAGAAACGTAGTTAATGGCATAAACGCTTGCTGGCATGGTGTATTAAAGCATGCGTGTTGAGTTGATGTAGGAGGTCACTAGGCCAAATGTGGATCTAGGGCAATCACAGGAGACATCAGACAGAAGATTACTGCACATTTTGTGGCCTATAAAATTAAGTCATATGCATATATGAAAAAGAGTGGGATAGAGACTGTCAAATGGAAAACATGGGTCTAGAGTGTGAAATGAGGGAAGACTTTGCCAGAAAATCTGTTTTGGCCACAATTACTGCAACTGTAACTTGCTGTTTCTTCTGTTGCTTGAGAATTTTTGAGTGCCTTGCTTAGGTCCAGGAGCTCTTGGAGGTTTCTGCGTGAAAAGTCCCCAGGAAACTCAAGCTTGTGTTAGTCAGGTGGCAGCATTAGGTGGGTTTGTACGTTTACACCCTGGCTTTTACTTTTAGCAGTTCTGACAGATAAAGGACAAAGCGAAAATCACTGTAATTGGGAGTCATATCCAGCTAGCAGTAGGAGTTTTATTCCTAATTTGAAGGAAACTTTTTATTATTACTCTTACTAGTTTAGAGAGATTTTTCATAATGCTTGACCCGGGGTGGTATCACGTGTGCTGTTGTTTCAGGATTGTATCACTGTCACTGATTAGATTTTTATTATTCTTTCTGAATAACTGGGAGTAACAGGTTGTTTTCAGAATTTTGTTGTGGTGAAGCCAAAGAAAATTCCCCGGTGAAAACAGAGGGGAATAATCTTTTGATGATAAGTTTAAGCCTGGTCTCAGCTGAACTGATGTAAATCATGAGTAAATGTATTGAAGCCATTAGAGTTCATTCAATATAAAGACATAAGGTAGGGTCATCGTCTCTGAGTGGCTGTGTATGTGCCAAAAGATAATATGATCTGAGCGTCTCTTGCATTTTTTTCCAAAACATTTGAAACTGTAAAAGTTCTCAGAGAAAACTGCTGAATGAAAATAATTTGAGGAAGGAAATCTGCAGTTATAAATTACAGAGCAATTTACTCCTCATGGTTTCTTTTCAATTATAAACACTTTTGACTAACTGGGGTATTCATTTCCAAGGATGCATTTTTCTCTGTCTGATAGATGGTTCTGAAATCTTAAAAGTGGAATATTACAAGTGGGTAGGCGTGGGAAGACAGTGAAGTGTTTTCTAAGTGTGGAGGAACTGAAAAGTTTTTCAATAATTTTATATCATTTCAGCAACATTCTCTCTCTTAGGATGTCTAGGAATTAAAGAAAGGAAATATTTACATTATAATTATATTTCTGTTTATTTAATTAAGTTATTAAGCAGATCTGGCATACAGAAGCAGCTCCCTTTAGTCCTAATTGTTTCTCCTAATGTTGCAATTACAGCATTATTGAAAGAATTCAGCGAAGAAAGGCCTGCAATCTCTGTCAGGATGCAGCAGGAGGGCTGGGGGGGATTTGTTCCATGGGAAAGAGAGGCAGTGAAACGGATTGCTCAGCTGCCCCCTCTGAAACAAGACAGCAAATCAGTTTTACAAAACGAGACAGAAGTCTGCAAAGGGGGTGGGGTGGGGAAGAAAGCTTCTGTCCGAAAACTCTCTCCCTAATTATTAAACAGTTTACATAGGTCTGTATACGAGGAGCTTTTTTCCAACCCTTCCACAAAGCCTTCTAGAATAGTAATTTTTATGTCAGGGATATTTATATTAAGAAGCCCACAAAGCCACAGTCTACTTTCCATACACGTAACTGGCATGGATCCATGCATAAAGTTTCCGCTAAAAAAAAATCACCGAGTGTTGTATTTGCTGTTTGGGCTTTAATATCTATCTATTTATTTATTTGTTTATTTTTCTGTTAGCTATTTTCTAAAAGTCCTTTTACCATTCAGGAAACCATAGTAAAGAAGCGTGAGGATAAAGAGCAAAAGGAGTATACAATTATGGGTGCCAAAGTATCTTCATAACTGTGTTTGCAGTATTTTACTTTTTTTTTAAACAAATTTTCTTGGCTTAAAGGGGGAGCTATTTATATGTGTGTGTATATATATATAAAATTGATTTTTCAGTGCTTATATGAATTCTGGGCTTTAGAATCAGATGTACGGCTTAAGATCTTTGAAGCCTAATGTTACATACCTGTCTGTCTGTCTATCTATCTATCAATCTATCATGCTAGATTGAATCACTTCGTTATTTTCATGCTGATACCAGAGCTTCCCATGGATAATTCAAAGGTATTAAAGGCTGCTGGTTTAATGTTCTTCCCAACTTATCCTAAGGCACTGTAGAATTTCTGTTCATTTTTGTGAAAGTAGTCAACTGATACCATTCACCAAGTAGAAAAGATGCTTTTTAAAGGTCCTTTTTTAGGAGGAAGGCTAAAAAGATTAAAAATCTGAAGAAAGTCTGTCTGCAAAGGGTATGGCTTACAAACTCTTTAAAAAAATTGTCTCTTAGTGGGTTGATGTGGGGATGAGGGGGGAGAGAGACTGGCACTGAGATATCGCCAGAAAAGTAGATGAAGGATTCAGAAATAGGAAAACTGCAAAACAGAATGGATGGGCATGTACACATTTTCCAAGAGGCAGCTATGTTATTTTAGAGAACAAATAAAAGGTTGTTTGTAAATTTTAAAGGTTCACTGAAGATGTACCTTCTTGTAAAACATTTGTCAGTATTTCTTGTGTCTTTTGAATCAAATGAGATTTAATAATCTCACAAATAAATAAGTATCTCCAATGTACAGAGGGAGTTCCACAGAAATTAGCTTCTGGAGTTTTGTTCAGTGGCTCTATGGAGAGCTCCTCTAAAGAGCTGGAAAGCCTCTTTCGCTGTCATGTTTATCCTGCTTGCCAAAGGGGAGCACTGGGAAAAAGCAGAGCGGCACTGACCGTATGGGGAAATAGGACCTCTCTGCTTCACCTCACTGCGGTGCCTCAAACCAGCCGAGTCCTGCTTCCTTCCCACAGCGAAGAGCAGTGAGCCACCTTGTGCCGTTGGTTTTAAAACAGGAATCCAGTGGGAAGCCACTGATGGAATCTATTGAGTATCTTCAATGATGGTTTTTTTTTTTTTCATACTGATTATGCTTATTCACGTACTGGACCAAGGGTAGGTGAAATAGGGATCCACAAAGGATTGTTAAATTGTTTTCCTGATACTCAGCCAGGTGGCCAACAGACATAGCCTGCAGAAAGGCTTGGTGGCACATGGCAGAGCCACATCGTGGAGGACAGAGGATTAGGCCCACCTCTGCTGAAAGTGAATGCCTGTTACACTTCTCCGAGATCCGCTTTCCAGGTATAGCACTGCTATTAGTATCACATGCAAATGTATATGCAATTATATTCTGACATTATATATAGCCTGAAGGTGAGGGTGATGCCTCAGGAGACCCCTCAGGAAGGCAGAGTGAGCCTCTGGATCAGCTTTCCTTTGCTGTCTCCTGGCATGGGGAGGCTGGGCTGGGGCAGGCATTTGTCTGCTGGCCCCATGCAGTGGGAGATGATCCACGTTCCCCCTTTGACTCAGCCGGCTTGAGGGCGGTGGAGCCAACCACTGTGCCCATTCCTTCCCCTCCCAGTTTAGTGCTTAGCACCTGTTTATTAAAACATCTTGGGATCTGTAATCATATGCAGATTAAAACTCATGCAGGATTTAAAACCAGCAGTGAAAATCATCATAAAACCATGTGTTAACTTTGTGAAGGGCCAAACAGTGCTCAGAATTGAAGAGGCCTTTAGTTTCTCTTTCAGTGAAGCTGCGACCATGGCCCTTCTCCGATCAAAAGAGAGGCCAGCATAGCCTTTTGCCCAAGTACTGCGCCTTCCTCAGGCTCCAGCTCCTATGGTCCGTAAGGGACACAAGGGTATGGAGAGGGAATTGGAAACTCGGACACAAGTGTAATTGCATTCTTCTGGGACTGGGCTTTGCTCGCTTTTCCTGTTGTGGGACTTTTCAGTCGCTTTAGGGTGAGCAGGAGGGACTGGATCTGAGGGTTTCCCATTTATGCAGCTTTGCCGCCACCCAAGCTGACAGCTGCCCGCTTGGCTAAGAGTGTGGCATCTAGTAGTAGGAGAAACTTCTTGTTCCAGCTGGCACTTTCTTATCTAACAGTCAGAGCTTTGTAAGTGTGGACAGCTGCAGTTTCAGAAATTGGCTCTATCTGTATCAATTGGATTTGTGAAGTCAGTGAAAGGGCATGAGGCAGATTCATGGGATTTCCTGTTAGTATTAGTAAATGGAATCTACTGCAGAATTTTAAAAGAATAGGAGACTCAGTTGATGACGCTTAAATGAGGCCTGTGGTTAGGGAAGGCTACAAAAAGAAAAATCACTGGTCAGTGAATATGCTGGGTGTGATGGGCATGATTTCCAGAAATCTTAAATCATGTTGAAACAAAGGCAAGAAATAGCTACAGTGTCTGCGTACCCTGGACGGCAAAGCCGTCATTAGGAAGCAGGTGGTGTGCTGAGTTGGATGGTCAGCCCGCGATGCAGCAACGTTTCAGGTTTTAAAAAGTATGTGCAAAGAATGGCAGGAATGTGGAGCCTCGCAGGGGTTCAGCAGCGGCTCTGTCGGGACCTGTTAGTTCTCCTCCCACCTCCGCCATTGGTTTGCTGCGTAGCCGTGAGCAAGTCACATACCTTTTCCCTGTCTCAGTTTCCCAGCTTACAAATGGGTTTGATCATGCTGAAAGCGGGAGGAACTCTGCAAAGGCACGATGCAATTATGTAACAGCACAGAAATACAAGTGTCCTGAACTTCCACTCCCTTTTCTGCTCCTCTGGGATCGGGGGAGGGCAGAAAGCACTCAAACATTTCTCTTTACTCCTTGAGTATTTCTACAGGTACTATATAGGATTTCCCCAGGCTGTACCAGATGGGCTATGAGGGAAATCATTGACAATGCGTTTAACTTAGCTGGGGGTTTCCTAAGTTTCAAATTTAGTATAATGTGAGCCGTTTGCAACAGTTTCTATTCATATTTGCTTAGCTGGGCCTAAACTACTGTAAACCCAGTACTGCAACACCAGGCGTTTTTCATACCGGTGCAGATATTTTCCTGGTAATGAATGGGGGGGGATGACCAACTTTTGCATTTGTTATTTGAATGTCTGGCTGTGAGTAAGAAATTCTTTTCACCTCCTGTGAGATATGCGAAAATTTGCACGCAAAAGAGAGGTTGCCTGTACCAAGAAAGTCCTATGTTAATTCTACTGGGGTGTTTAAGGTGTCAGTTTTTCCTACCTTCGATTACGCCTAAACCATGGCAGAGGTTCATCCTTCCTATCCAGGACAGCCGGCCACACGTGCATCTGCACCTGCCCCCTTTAGCAACACTTTGGGCAAAGGTGCAAAGCTATGAACGGCAGTGGCTGACGTGCCAGTGGAGGTTCGGTTCTCCTGGCTCTGCCCGGAGGGTGGGAACATGGCACAGGTGGAGAGCCAACAGCAGAGGGGAGTAGTGTCTTCAAACTCTGGAGCTAGGCTTAATTTTTTTTATAGCTGACATCTGTCAGAGCCCTTGCTTCATAAATTAGTAGTGAGGACAATCATTTGAGGGAGGGAAGATACCAGGTCTGGTCCTACGGCTGCTTCTACGTTTTATCCCCTGGTTCTGATGTAATGACAGGATCCCTTTTTTTGGTAAGATTTGAAGCCCCTGAATGTTAGTAAGAGCAAAAGTCTCTTGTATCTGCAAGCCTGCTGCCAACAGTAATCATAGAGGGGATTTGAAATTTCACTGACGTAATTCTACTTCTTTCTATCTGTTGTTTGATTAATTTTACAATACTGGCATTTCTTCTGAAACCACGTTACGTAGCACGTGATTTTGCATGACTTGTTACTTCCTAACAACATGACACAATTGCTTCTATAGGAAGTCACAACCCATGGCAGTTGCCGGGCAGAACCCCGGCAGGCAGCTGGTGCGGCCCCTGTGGACTGTACCACCTGAACAACATTGCTGATTTTTTTTCCAAATGCAATGGTGTGATTTCTTATGCATCCATATTATAAAAGCCTTCATCTCCCATCAATGCCGCAGAGCTGTAAGAGAAATTTGCCTTTTGGTCTTCACATAGCTACAGAAATGGTGCTTTTAATCACATGGTTAAACAGTGCCGAGAATTTTAAAGAATATTAATCAGCAAAGAGGAAGTTACCTGCCAGCATATGTTTTGTTTTTTAAGCTCTGATTAGTTTCATAGGACCATATGTTCCTCTTGCATCAGGCTGGTGTGTGCAAGTTTAGGACCTGCAAAATGCAAGCTTAGAAAATTGCTGCACAACATTCCCGGGGCCAGCGAGAGATCATATAGAAAGAGTAGCTGTAAAACTTGTGAGGTGTAGAACCATGAGCTTTCTGCTGTCTGCATGATTAAGATTATTTTTATGGAGGATATGAGCCCTTGCTTACACAAAATACAATGAAGGTGTCAGCACATACCTTTAAGCTGGGCTGAAACCTTTCAATCAACAACTGAAGCACAAAATCTTATCAATATCAGCTGGACTTTCTCCACATGGGAGGCCTCCGACACATTTATATTTAGCACCGGTGACATACATGTGATTACCATTTGCGTTGCATTTCTTGTGATAATCTAATCATATATAGCATTTTTCTGACCAACACCATCTGTACCGTCGTCTGTACACTACCATTTTTCTCTTCAAGCTTTCTTTGGCGTGATACCAAGTAGGAGGTTTCCCACTGTTTGGGCTTTCTAGGTTGCATTTGGAAGAAGTGAATATACTTTTCTTACAGCACAGTAGTATCGAGGCTGCAGTACAGTGGGAAGGCTCACTAAAAAGAGCAGCCACTTGCTGTCAGACAGAGAGATCTTTATTTCAGAATCATTAAGGCCAGAAGGCAGAAAGAGCAAAAGTCTATGTGTGTGGGGGGGAAGAGGTAATGCACAGTCTTTGTGTCTCTACCTCTGTGCCTCAAAAAAAATGACAGCTGCTTGTGTGGATATTAGATGCTCAGAAATTTAAACATGCAGCATACGAAAAAGAAAATAAATGTTTTATAGCTACATCCATGATGGGCAGGTGGATAGGAAGGGTTGCTTTATATGCCAAATGCACTACATATGGCCCAGCACTGGGAAACCTGTATTCTGAACGTACTTAAGTTTTGGGCAGGTTCTTTACATGCTTTTCTTATCTCTCTTTCTTTGAAGATGTGTTAATCTATATTTAAAAGTATCCTAACCATATAACTTCCAATCAGCAGGGGCCTCAGCGCTCTTGGTTCCAGTCAGATGCAAGAGTTAAAGACATGATTAAATTTTTAGATCGAGTTGCTCATAAACTCAAAGTTCAGAGCACGTGTAATTGTTCTGTCGGCTCCAGGGCAGGATGCTGAGCACCCACTACAATCGAGTTCCTAAAAACTTAAGATACCATTGCTTTCCGTGGGAAAGCACTAGCTTTCTAGATGTTACAAGACTAGCCCAAACTGTTCCTTCTATCCCAGGAGACAGCTCCAAGGATTGTGTGGGATCCATCCTTGTATACAGCTGTATACTGAGCCTTGCCACTGTGATCTCAGCTTGTATAATTGTTGTGCTCAAAGTTTTTCCTTTAATGGATAGGTTTCCTTTTCTGTCTTGTTTGAAATTTAAAAGAAGAAGGGAAATTGGTCTGTATTCATTTGGAGGTAAATACATAAACCAGCCTCAGGGGTCAAGTTTACACCTCTGTCTTTTCAGAAAAATGTGGCTGAAATTTTGTTTGTAACAAAATTCAGAGCATAATGCTTTTCATATTTTGGGGAGATCTGGAGTGAATATCTTGTATAGATCTGACATCAAATCTAGCTGCTGCTTAGATGGAGCTTGTGCTATCTATTCCTACACATCGTATAATATTGACACTGATGCTGTGAGCCTGAGCTGACCTGGCAGCCAGCCAAGTGACAGTTAAGCATCTGATGTTCTTTTATCCAGTAAAGCTTTTTTTTTTCTTTTTTTTTTTTTTTTTAAAATATGATTAGGGAAGCTCCTTCTTGCTACTTATTTCCTCTGACTTACTGCAGCCCTTGGCTGTCTCCTGAGCTAAAAGCTGCAGCTAAACAGACTTTTTTTCATGCTGAATAGCATGTCTCAACGTTTTCCTCTCAACCATCATGTAGGTCTAGTTGCATTGTTGATTCCCATTACATGTCTGCTGAGATGTAAATTATTTCAATTCCCCCACACCCCGCCCTTCTGTTCTTGTACTTTCAAGGGGTTTAATCCGTGAAGGGGACTACTTCAAAGCTCTCACAAGAAACTCATTTCTTGATGGATAGAAGGGCCAATAAAACGAAATTAGAGTTTTATCTCATTGTCTCTATAGGAATGAAGTATAATAATTATTTCAGGCAAATACATGTTGGAGACAATAATTAAGATCACTATCATGTCTTTAAGGACAAGCAGATTCTAAAATAAGCATTAGTAATGGTATTAAACATTATTGCGGTGCCCTGAATCTCAGCATTGCCAAAGTGCCTAGCATGTCAGAATGTACGAAGCTTGCTCTCTGGAGGGAAAAGGAACCAAAAAAATTCTGCATTTTACAGAGCCTTTTTGTCTTGTGCCCATTAAATAGCTGAGGCTCCAACCTGCAAAAAAGTGTTGGGTGCCTGAAGGAAGTGGAAATAAAGTGGGATTTAGTATCTGTGTCATCAGCACAGTCCAGAAAGTCTGCTGCCTAATGGGTTAGGTGTCAGCGTTTTTACCAGCGCAGTTCCCAGAGACTACTGCTCTTGAGCAAAATTGCCAGCTTCTTAGCAGGGCAGAGTGGTTTGCCATTTAAGCTCATTTGGGATCCACAAATTAGGTGTCCCTGCCTCTTAAGTCTCTGAAGGACTGCCATAACAGGAGACTCAGTTAAATGTAAGCATCACGTAAAGTATGCCACCTGTAAAATATTTATTCCAACCATCCAAACTAAGTTTGTAACAAGCTGACCCTCAGTGCAGCAGCTTCCCAAGTAAACTTTGAAAATGGACAGTTTCTCTTCTCCAAAGATTTGGTCTTTTTTTCTTTCTTTCTCTTAAACTGCCTGTGTTGGTTGTCTGCGCGGGCTCTTATCTGTACCATTCCCTCATACGATTTCCTCCTACCTATTTCCAGTGCCATTGCTGCTCTAAGTCAAAGAGGGATTCTGGCTTGTTTCTGCATACATTCATTTTTGTGTGGAAAAATGTTCAGTTTGGGTCTCATTAATTTTAGACTAATTAGCTGCTCAAAACTGAGAACCCTCTTGTGGAAAGACAACAGGCTGTTGTGCTCTGTTACTGCCTAACAGTACACAAATTTGAACCATCTGGCTAGTGGTATTAGCTTTGATTTATGGCAATATATCTTCACTATACCTAGCACCTAGGGGTTTGACATGAAATGAGGGAGGATTCCACAGTCTTGTTTTTCAGCTCTTACTGTCATTTTCTTTCTTTCCAATGGAAGTCAGTCACAGCTATGATAGCAGGTACCATCTGTCATCTTAAAATGTGGCTTTTTTTCTTTAGTTTAGTGTTGTTTTATTTTTACTTTTGTTTTAAATAACAAATTTCCATGATTATCAACAGTCAACAACCTTCCCGGCATGCTGTAAAATACAAAACTGCAGAGGCTGAACTTGTTTCTAAATAGTTTGGGATAAAATAAGTGGAAGCAGCAAATGCAACTTGGTTGCCCATACCAGCCAACTCATCCCTACCGTGAGTTTCTTATTCAGCCAGACCTTCCCGCAGGACAGAAACAAATAAGTGCTGCTAACCGGCCTGACCTGCTATCCAAATGTATTTAGTGATTTTTTTTTTTGAAATAGTGTAAAACAAATATAAGTGGTAACAGTAAGCAAAGCTCTAATTTCAACACTGACATCAGTCAACAGAGCCTGCTACCATGTCTAATATCTGGCTTGTTTAGAAGACAGGTAGCGCCTAGGGGAAGGGGAAGAGCACAGACTGGACTGACTTGTTACAAAACATAACATTCATTCAGTGGCTGTTCTGCGTAGCTCTTTGGAATTAAACATCAAAAAGGAGGGAAACTAATTTGGCAGGTAGGAGAAGTCAGTGCATGGTAGCAGCTGGAACAGCCCTGCAACGCCACAAAGCTGGACCTCCCCAGCTTCAGCTGAATCTCCCACTCCATTCTTAGACTCTGTTCTTTCTCCAAGGTGGTATTTGTTTTGTTTTCTCCTTTTAATTCTCCTGTCATAGCAGCCTGAGGACAACTAGGGGTTAGAGTCTCAACAGCCGAATTAATTGCCAAACAGGGCTCCTTGGGAATTTGGCCCAAGAGCAATAATAACAGAAATACTTAGCACTTGCAGTATGTAGCTCTGTGCTTCAAAGCATGGTGCAAAAGGCGAGTGTGCCAAATGTTGAGTGGTTTCATCAGAATAACTATCTTCTTTCTGGAGGGGATTCTTCCATTTCTGTACCTAGGGGATAGAGACAAAGTGGACTGAAAAGGAGTAAAGTTCCAGGAATACGGGATCAGTTATGTATGCTGTGGGAAGTGTCAAAGGACAGGGTATTGTTTTGATTCTTTAATAGGCGAGAGAATCGTATTTTGGCTTTAAACTCCATTCACAGTGAAAGCCGTAGTTCCCGCCACTCTGGTGGTAGTCCTTAGAGAAAGATCAATCCTTGTCTTATTGAATCTGTTCACCTGTCCTACTGGTATCAGTTTCCCTCCAGTGTGTACAGAAATCATGGCTAATATCCCCAAGACTAGGCTCAGTGACTGATGGTACAAGACTGTAAGCATTATCAGCAGAGCTCAGTGGGACCGTGTCGTCAAGCTGTAATGGTGCAGTAGCTGACTTGGTTTAACAAGCTGACCCGGCACGTGTAGAACAAAGATTGTCAGGGCCACAAAGCGGGTTTCTTATGGTATGTGTTGTGCTTGCTAACAACCAAGTATTGTTTTCTTTCAATCTCTGTACTTAGCTTGGAGACAAAACTTGACTGAAACTATATTTACAGGTCAAAATTTTTCTGGGATGATTAGTGATGATGTCAAATTGCGTCACTCTAAGATAAACAGACAGTACAAGAACTGTATAAAGAAGTCCCCTCTTACATCCTATAAAAAGGCCAGGCAGCTTAAAATTCTTCTTGGATAATCTGAAAAGCTATTCTTTGAGAGAGGCCCAGAAATACCTTTTTGTTCATTAGATGATGATTATTCATAAAAGTATGAGAACTTCTCCTTCAGCATCTGTTTTTAAGCTAGCCTGAAGGATGTATCAGCAAAAGGACTGATATATTCAACTCTTTGAGTGGATAAACTGCAAGCAGAGACCAAGATGTGACACTTGAAAGTCACAGTTCAGAAGCTGGCCTGCTTCAGAGCCAGTACTGCTCAGGATTTTATCTGCTGTAATTTACAGATTGCTAATCCTGACTCCTGCTCAGTTTGAATGAATGAATGGGCGAGGACTGGCAGAGCTTAGGGGGCTTTATGTGCTTATGAATAGTGGCAGGAAAAGATCCCTTCCCATAGGAACAGGAGAAACATTCTGTTTCTCTTTGCCATCAGTGCAAGATAAGAGTTTGGGCTTATACCTACCTATGGCTGCATTGCTAGCACTGAAAAACTGTGTCCATCTGCTGTGTGCCAGCCTCTGTGAAATGGCATAGACGGTTTCAGTCCAGTTCCTGACAAACACATTTGCACTGGCCAAAACCCACAACCACTGATTTGTGCTTGTTACCTGTCATGTTAAGAGGGCCAGTGGCTGAATCAGAAGAGGAGAATGAATCCTCTCTTCCCTTAAATAGTAAGTGCTTCTTCTCGGTTTGGTGAAAATCTGTTCCGTTTTAGAAACTACTACACACACCATTCCCTCTGCTGTTCAGTATTTGTTCACATTTATAAGCCTCTGAAAAGGGGGAGAAGTTCCTGCCAGAAAATACAATCAAGCAAGCAGTAGGTGGAGTTTCAGAAAGGGGTATGACAAAAAAACCCAATCAACTCATCTTACTGCACACAATGTGTTGATTTTTGAAAACATATCTAAAAATGCATAAAATAATTATAGGATAGACAATTAAACTAGATCATCTAGTTTGAGTTCATATAACAAACACCGTAACATTTCAGTCAGTCCTTGAGGATAAGCATCCGGACACGCATCTTATCTTCAGCTGAAGATGTCAACATACAGGGATTTCTGCATTTCCTTTGGAAGCTTCTTTCATTAGTTGATTGGCATTGTTAAAAGGAAAATCATATAACTTATTTCTGCTTTTGCTTTATCTGGATTTGATTTTCAGTCATTCTGAAGAGCTTTTTTAGTATCCAATTTCTTTTCCCTGTAAATGTAACTATACTCCATAATCAAAGCATCTCTGATATTTTTTTTCTGTGACAGTACTATGCAGATTGAACTCCTTAACACCCCTCTCACCAAAGGACTTTTTCTAAAGCTTACTGGAGTTTTGGGGACTTCCCACTGGTATCAGTGGTTTTTGAACAAGGCCTAGAAAATGGCACAAACGGGGCTATAACTGAATAAAGTCTGTAGAGTCAGGTGCCTGATAAAAGCAGCTGGCATCCTAATCTTTTGGTTTGGTATCAGATCCAAGGGAGCTGTTTCATCAATATATGCTGAAGAGAACTGAAAAGATTTGGTCGTGCCTTTGAACATACTAAGGATTTTGAGGAGGCGAAGTGGGGGAAAAATGGGGACAGCTGGAATTTGTTTTGTTGGTTTTTTAATACAATTTAAGGTTTTTGTTTATTTTTTAATAGTGTGAATGTAACGCTCATGAAAACGCTTGCTATACACTGAAATCTTCTATGAATCAACAAAACATGTACCAGCAGTACAAACTTCACCTTGCCTAAACAATGTACGTCTCAATTCCGACTTGAAAAGACCACCTGTAGGGGAAAAATGTTAGTTCGGTATCCAGGGGCCATTCATTCCTTTGCCACTTTGCTGAGACTGCCAATTAGTGCCAACTTGTGGTGGCAGATTTTGTGATGTAGACACATGTTCTCTGGAAAGTGGGCTGAGATATTCGACTCATTTCACATGGGGCACAAAGAATTATTTGCTCTCTGCTATACAAATGAGAATTGTCCAAAGCTTTCCTCTGTGTTAGCCTCTGTACGCTTACTGAGTGTAAATACAGGGGAAATTGGTGTTATTGCAAGGACAAATTAGCACCAGAACTGAGCTGTATTTTTTTAAATGTGCTGCTAATTGTGCCCAATTTGTGCTGGAGTACTCACTCAAATGCAAAAGCACAAAACCAACTGAACACATTTCAGGGTGCCAAAGAGAGCTCACACTTTTCTCTTAGCAAATTATGCTTCTAGTTTCACACTGCAGCAAGTGCCAATTGGTCCCACTAAGACCTTTATCTTGAGTAATCAAATTAGCACTGCATGTTAGCAAATTAGGTTTCATTTACAATGGTCTATATTTGCTGCAGGTTTGAGCATTAAAAGAAAGCGTTTTCGAAGTTTTACTTTAAAATTTCTTATATGAGTGACATTGATTCTGTCTGTGACATTTTAAAAAAGTGAGACGCTGAAATGGAAGAAATGAGGCAAAATTGTTGTTTGTATTTCACTTCCAGAGAAATGTGGGTTAGGAATTGCAGAAGTTTCTAAACTTTAAGGTAGAACTGAGCAAGCTGGAAGAGGTTTACTCTTGTTTTCCCAGTAGCTTCATTCTTCCCTTTGGTTCACAATGGGCCAAATACGTGCCACTGGTTATACCCAGGAAATCACTGGGGCTACGTGGCTCTGATGGAGGGCAGGATTTGGCTTAATACAGCCATCAGGCACATCATGAAGTTTGCTTCTGCCAAAAGGTATGCCACTGACAGAGTGGGAAATACAAACTGCTCCAAGCGTAGGAGAGAGCAGGACTGCCAAAAGGAGAGAGGGAAAAAATCGTAAGCTAAATTCTCTCTGGCAAATATCTACAAAAGTCATTAGAGTTTTATCGGGGCTGAATTTCACCCACTGAGATTAATTAATTAATGTTTGTAGCATCTGAAGGTTAATAATGTAAATGTTGAGTGTTACTGAGACTTCTGCTTCCAAGATTGTCTTTTGTTTGATGTTTGCAAAACAAGCTAGATTATTATTAAACAAAGCTAGATTATTCTTCATTTCATGAGACTGGTGGCAAGAAGGCAGAGAAGTGTAAAACACAGAAGTGCATCTGACAGTAGGCACTGTCACCTTCCTGCTTTTAGTTGGTGGTCTTACAGAAGCACAAGAGCTGATCGTAGGGGATACTTCAGCAAATCCTGCTGTAAAAGAAGGCAGAGGAGTTCCCCAACCAGTTACAAATGAGGCTGTGTCCAGCGGCGCTGGATGTGCTGGGAGTACGAGAAGTAGATGGTTGCCTTATTCAGTGACTGCAGGGCACAGCAGCCTGAGTCATTATATTGCATTGCCATCAGATGCAAGAATTTATTTGGGCACAAAATTCTGTAGGATCTGTAAAGTGCACACGTAGAGACTGAAGAGCCTGGGTTTCGTTCCTGATTTTGAGGTCTTGGCCCAGACCGCTCGTTTCCTGATTCGGTGCCTTAAGAAATGTGTGCATATATAACTTCTAGCCAGTGCTATAAAAGAATAAATGACTTGTAATTGGTTTCTGTAAATAACTTTATAACAATCACACTGTTGATCTGCTCCTCAAAGATCGATATCTCTGAAGTATGCTTTTTTATTGCATCAGATGCCAATACATGATTCAAGAAACAAGCTAGAGAGGTGGTAAGGAGGGCAGGACCAAAGAGGCTGCACAGAACACCAAGTAAGCAAGCAGCAATCATAGCCTTGCTTATCAGCCATGCAATGGCATAAGATAGCTATGGAGCACAGTAATTCAGAGTAGCATCTGATTCAGGAAGTCCCTGCATCATTAATTTCCAGCAATTGAGAGGAAACCAGGGGGCAAAAAATCACTTTCTACATGCCCTGGGTTTTATATTCTTTGGCTAAGCATCCTCCAGTGACAACTGCTGGGGACAGGATATGGGGCTACTTATAGCTTTGGTCTGACCCAGAGCGGCCGTTACATTCTTAGAAGATACTCTCGCTATCCTCCTCTGATTCCATCCACAGGAACTGAATCATATATATAAAAACATATTATACAGTTAAATAAGACTACAAGCTTTGAGGAACAGAATAAACACTTTAAGTTAGCTGAGCTGCATTTGGAATGAAAAAACATTTTTTCAGAACAGTCTCTGAAGTTAAGCCCCCTCCCTGAAGTTCATTGCATGAGCCAAGAGAGAGAGTCCATTCTTTCTAACAATGCCCTTTCAGCTACTTTGATGCTAAAAATAAAAAATGTTTGATAGCTATCCAAGCAAAGAAGGTGAAAACAGTAATTTCCAGCTTTTCTAAAGCTCTTTGGCTATATACATTTGACAAAAAAAAGTCACCAGCAGATGAAGTCAGATTGTTTTTTCCTGCTTTGTATGCCTATAAACTCCCTTTCACTTCTAAGCCTGGACAGGCAGAAATAGTAAGTCTACTGAAAAATTAACTGAAAATGCCTGCTCATTAATAAACTTGCAGAGCACCACTATGTTTTCAGTAGAGATAATGCCTATTGCTTATAATTACTGAAGTTTATGGTTTGGCTAAATTTATTTTGTAGCTACCAGAAGAGTGCCTAGCCTGAGGACAATAACAAGAATTCTTTTCTTAGCGTTGCCAGTCACACGTTACCCTTTTGAGATAAGGCTGGGGAAAAAAATCTCATGAAAGCATTTAGTCATTGATTTATAAAAGTATTTCTCCTTGTGATCTGATTTTGCAGCACCAGTGACAGGGTTGAAATGGAACTGACAAGGAGAGTTGCCGCTGTTTTTCAGTTCTGTGAGATGATGTGGGAAGTATAAGCAGTTAAACCAAATTGGAATTTTTTGTTGTTGAAATGGTTTCTTTTGTCAGGCTTTGGAAAAAAGAATTCTTTCAAATGGAAATGCATTTATAATTTTGTTGAAAAACAGAATTCTAAAAATGGAAGCATTGGACGGCCTTCATTCAACCACTGTAGTGCTGTAAAAGAGTTAAAAGTTCTGCTGTGTCTCATCTCATTACTCCCTTATGGGTGAGACTCCCCGGGAGGTGTCATTTCTAAAGACACACAGTGATCCTTGGATCCCTGCACCATCTCCCCTGGTCAGGCATGGAGATGGTAACGTGTGAAGGAGGATGAACTCCCATCCCAGAGCCCTGTCCAAAGGAGACTGCCAGCATAATGGACAGCAGGAATATCTCCACAGTGTCTGAAACGTCAACTTTTCTTTCTGAGGAAAAATGTCTTCTTTTCTGTGGTGGAAAAAAAAAATCTTCCTATTTTTCAGGCATCTCTATTTTAATTATTTCAACTTTTAACGATTTCTTTTATGTACTTAGCTTTGTTAATACCATCAATGCTATTGATGCTGTGAAAAACAAACCATACTAGTATAACAGACAGGCGGTGTACGTGCTTCTCTTGCTGTCAGGCAAGTCTCCAGTTACTCTAGACTAAGGCTTTTCCTGCCAGATGAGTGCTGGCTGCTGCACTAAATTTTTGATGGGTCGGTGATGATAAATAACTTGTGCTGACTAGGATGGAGGCTATCACATTTATTTTTCCTTGTTATTGAGTAAGAATTTAAACCCAAGTCTCTGGGAATAAACTGCTATGTTTTTTTCTCTGCTACTAAGATCTCCTTTTCCAAATCTGGTTTCAGTAGTAGGAAGTGTAGCCAACATGCTGATTTGTAAACACGTTTCTCATCTCAAAAAGATTATATAGGGTCTCATCCTCTCTACAGAAAATATACTGTGCCTTGGAATGAACACTAACATGGAAAAATATGACTGCATTCTAGAAATATCTATTTGCTGCTGATAAATGGCGTTTTCCTCTTGTATGCATTATTATGATGGATTCCTCCTTAAAGTTGAGGGAAGTCGAACTCTTTATATAGGCCAAATACAAAGCCTTGAATGTTTTGCTTCACTCATTTATTACTGGATGTGAAAGTCTTAAAGAGTATGCTCAAGCATTAAAGAGGGTAAGGAAAGTATAAATAAAAAGGGGTATTTTGTTCATGCATGAGGAAGATTGGGATGATTTAGTAAGCATTTTTAAGAGGTTTAGGTTTTAAAATAAAAAAGTAGTAGTTTTAAAAAATATGGATAGGAAGTGGTCATTTAGCCACCTCGCCAAGGTGCTCTGAGTTGATCTTGGGAAAAGGCTGCCTCTCTCCATTGACTGTAGAGGAAATACAGGAAGACCAGCAGCAACATGAGGTACCATTACGTACACTGTGTGCTCCTCCTTGCTGGCAACACCAGTTGCTATTTCACACTGAAAAGTTACTTTTTCAGACTGTTCAGTCACAGTCTAACTGGCTTTTGAAAATTAAATTTAGATGCCCAAGTTGCTTGGATGCTTAAGTTATTATTTGTTCTCTTTACTTTGACCTAGCCTGTTTTGTTCTGAGGACTCTTTTTGAAAGGTTGGGGGACTAGCAGGATTAAAACAAGTCATTGCATTAGGGAAATGAAATCTCATTAAGAAGGCGGTTGTGATTCTCTAATCCCTCCCTGCGAGTCTTGCCTCTGAGCCAGCGCTTGGGCTGACTGAAGCAATGAGGAGGCCAAATGGGTGCTAATCCCTGGCACCGCAGTGATATGGAAGGACATCCACAACCGTGACTCTGTGGGTCCAGTCACACCATTAACTTGCTGCTGAGAAGCCGACATGTAAATAAATTCACACCCTCGAGATAATTTCCTCATACACCCATGTTCTGAATCATAACTTGATTCCTGCTCTGATCCTCTGGTAACATGTTGGACTGGCTTGCCTGGTGCCAGTTACTGGAGCACTCAACTCCAGCACACATTCGTTACTTAGAGCACTCAGCAGGAAACACATAGATGAAAGAGTTAATTCAGATGCCTGCCTGTTCGATTGCTTCTGGTTAGGAAAGTTACTCACCTCTTGTTCCCGGATGGACAGACTGCAGAAGTGCCGAGAGAGGGCATGGTTAGTGAGAGGATGGTGTAATTTCCCAAATTCAGATCAGGAGTTTGAACCTCTCAGTGGTATTGTGGTTTACTCTGTCCTAAACATGTGAAAGTAGCTCATGTAACTCAGGGCGTTTAGGTGGGAAGCGTGGGTTGAAACCCTCACACAGAGGAGGGAGCTGAATCGTGTCTCCTACCCACTGAACGAGTAACAGTTCATCTGAGGATCTTCTTCATCACCTCTCATCCCCAAAAGCTCACCACATCTTTTATCATACACAGGTACTTGAGGGAAGAGTAAAAACTTGTTATTTTTGTTTTCAAACAGTTTTAAATTCGTATGTGGGTAGGGTGGGAAAATCCTTTTTCATTTCAATAGCAGGGGTGGGAAGAAAATGTGATTTGGATCAAGCTGATTTTGGACGGACTTTTTTTCCCTCCTTCATATTTCACTGCCAAAACAAAACAAATCTTATATGGAAAAGTTTTTCCCAGTGATACGTGGGAAAGCTAGTAGGGTTCCCTTCATTGCAATAGGCATCGGAAGAGCCTCCTGCCATAGCGTTATCTCCGAGGTTAGCTTTAACAAATGTACACCAAAACAAAAGCTGTTCTGAACCTGGATTAAAGGAACATATTAAACTGTCCCTCATAATGGGGAAATTTTTATGGATGAAGAAATGCTCCAGAGCTTGTGTGCTAACTCAAATTTGCCTGGGAGGCTTGTTCCTCATCAGCAGTCTAAGTGAGTGCTCTCATCTTGTGATCATGAACAAGCCTCGCAAACGAAAGCTTAAAAAAAATTGCACCGCTATCTGATGATAAATGCAAAACCTTGTAGTTTTGAGGGTGGGCAGAGATAGCGAGACTTGAGAATGTTCAGGAAAATAATACCATACCATAATCCAGTTTACATCAAGTGTTGAAACAAAAAGCAAGAATTTGACTGTTTCCGTGATCAGCTCCAAGCACTGTTACAGGTCATGACAGGACTGATCAGATGATCTATACGTCTGTCATGACAGCATCCCCAGTTCATATTAAATAACAAATTTCATCAATCTGTGCATATTTTTCAATTGCTTTCTGAAATCCTGATAGCAAATCTGTTTTAAGTCTTCCCTCCTGCTCCCCTGACCAAGTTTACTCCACTTATTCAGGAAATGATCTCTAAAGCTTGAACACTATTTACATTATCAAGATTTACTTATCTTTTCTTTTTTCCATTGAAACGGTAAGCAGCTCTTACATCAATGTAGGTGTGTTTGAGAATTATGAGAGCCTTCAATTCTCATACCAAACTACACCCACACAAGTCAATTCCAGTTCCAATGACTAAAGGTCATGTGAATGGCAAAAAGTAACAGGTAAGAACCTAATTTTGCTATTAAGAGTAACTGAATTTGCAGTTATGGTTTATTAGTGAAAGAATTAATGCCACGAGCAGTAAATCCTTTCCCTACCTTACATTTGTTGGTATTTGTTCCCACTATTCCTCTTATTATTTTTAAAGAAAATTCTAATGGAAAAATAAAAGCACGATGTGTAGGAACAAAGATTTGGTTGAAGAGTATGCCTGTTTGCCTTTAAACACCCCAGTGATAATCAGAGACAGTGGCAGGCTAGCTCCTCACCAAGGGACAGGTAGCATTCACTATCCAACTACTTCCATAGGCTTCGCTAATAGCAAATGTTACAGTGGTGGGAATTGTCACGTTCCCTGAGGCTGATGGCCTCCTGTTAGTGCATTGTATCTTTCCCAGGATGACATATTCATATTTCTCAGGTTTAACTGAATTCTCACGTTAATTTAGTGGTTCCAATTCTTAGCATTGCTCTTTGTCTTCTTTCAACCAGAGATTCCCCAGGATAGTGGTTTCTTTTATTCATTCTTCTCCCATACCATACCTGTTTTTAACAGTGTTTAATTTGTGCTGCCCACCTGAGCGATTTGTTAATCTGAAGACTCTAGAGAGACTATGTGCTGTAAGGGTGTTCTCACGAAGATGTTGCCACCCTTAGAGATTTTCACAGAAGATACAATATCTGAAGTGATATATGATTTCCCTGATTTCAGTCAGGTGTGAGCCATTACCCTTCAGTATTCCCCTCAACATTACCTTTTGCTGGTGATACAAAAGTTTGCACTAGGTGGGAAGTCTAGTTATAGTTGCTAGGGGCAATATGAAAATATCTTCCAGGAATTCAAGAGCAAAGCCAGTGGTGTTGCAAATCCTCATTTAGGATCCTGCCGACTACACCAATTTGTCATGAATGGTTGGCTTAGAATGCTTAAGGAATCACCAACAAAGGTATCAGCAAAAGTGGTTTTAACATGATGTTGTAAAAGTGCAACTTAACAAAGTTTGATGGTAAGATTTACTCTATAAATTCAAGCATGGAAGAATCATACAAAGGAAAATTGAGTTAAACTCGAGTTAGAATGATTCACAGAGAGACTGGAGATGCAGAGAGTAAGGAAGACCCTCCCATTGAGTCACGAGGTTCAGAGTAGGCCCCCTTGCTTTCTAAACTCCTGATGGAGCTTAGGTGCAGCTAGGTCTGATCTTAGTCTCAGACCTGGACAACAGTTTATGTCTAAAGGAAGAAATACAAAGGATAAGGAAGACCTTCCCATTGAGTCACGAGGTTCACAGCTGACCCCCTTACTTTCTAAACTCCTAATGGAGCTTAGGTGTGGCTAGGTCCAATCTTAGTCTCAGACTTGGTCAAGAGTTTATGTCTAAAGGATCGTACATGCAAAGTTTATGTAATGTTCCATTAGCATCAATTCAGCATGCAATCAAAGTTACCAAGACAAAACCAAAGTTACCATACTACAAGGTTATGCGTGATACCGGTCGCTTACCAAAGATCTGTGGTTGGTACAAGGTCTCTCTGCCTTGAGGAGCAGCCTTGAGAGGTGTCCCAGCTCAAGGGGAGATCACTGCCATGCAGCCATGCTGCCTAGCAGGGAGAGCTCAAAGGCGGCTCACTTAGGCTGTCGTATTTGTAGGCTGAAGTGGCTTGCAGTCAAATTACATGCGATGGAAAAGGTATGCAGGAGACTCCTTGTACCCACAGCTAACTTTGTTCCTTGATAAATGAGTCTTGGAAAAGCCACCCGCTATTCATGTGCTAATCGCATGATGGGTGTTCCAAGCTCATACGCATCGACGCTCACTGTGTTGCTCTGCTGCTTTGTGGGTTTTCAGAGAACAGACTGAAACTAGAGGGGTTCACAGCCCAGCTACGGCTCAGGCCTTTACGTCTTCTGGAGCCTGCACCAAACCACCGCCAGTCTGGTCAAGGGGTTGAGTGCAGCCGTCACAAGTCGTTATGGGAGATCACTTTATTTTCTGTTTAGGAAAATATTATGTGTTAAGGGACTTTGTAGTCTTGCAAAGTACTTTTAGTAGACTGAGTTTAAAGAACAGGAAGAAAATTCCATGTATGGACGTCCTTCATATATCATAAACCCCTCTCTTCTCCTTGGAATCACCTCTTGAAAAGACAGGACCATCATTCAGATAATAAAAAATTTATAAACACTTGAGAAATTATCTTCAGGATATTAACAGCATTGCTTTCTTTGGTGTCTCTCTTTCTTCTGCTTTTAGCTGTATACTAAAGGGAAGAGCAAGTGGCATCCAGAATGGTGTGACTGATACTGTTTCTGTGTTTCCAGCAAAGTGATGTCTGACGCTCCTAGTGAGTGGTGTTCAGTTTTCTTTTAAATTACAGCTACCAGACTTTGATTTTCCTTTCCTAGAGTAAGGTAGCACTTGCTGTGAAGAGCAATTATCTGGAATGAAGTTATCCTGTAGCTCATCCTTATTATATGTGACTGCTACAAAGCCAAAAGGTCAGGCTTTTTTTTTCTGTCACAAGACTTGCAGTAGATTATGCAGTGTACTTAGGGTAATTGTGAGCAGGCCAGTGTCATTCTACCAGACAGACTGAGCTTGTTTGATAAGGCATGTGGTTTTCTAAGTCGCTTGCCTGTGCTATCTGTCCATCCTTTTCAATTTGTGCTGTTGAGTCTTGGAGTATATTTAATGCCCTTACAAATATTGGTGGGATTTTTGTTTAAATCCATTTTTGACTCTATTGAATAAAAAAAGTTATCATAACACTCTATCCACAACAGGCAGGCTAACCGTTCAGACTGACAATGTCAGGAAGAAACACAAAGGGCATCAGGGTAAACACAGGGAGGGCAGAGAGAAACTTGGAAAGAAGGACAGGAAATGGAAAGAACTCTTCTCTTACCCCAAATTTGGGTTTAGCACATTTTATAGTGTGTGTTGCAGAGAATGATGGTTTTAACAAAAGAGCAAACCAAAAAGTAAGCAACTGAAAGTGCAAGGTTACGTAAAGCCATATGCCTTACAGTGAGATTTGAAGTTAGCATTATGTCTAAATTTGTACCATGGTTTATTTGTTACGATCTATGGGATATTTCTTTGTATTTAATGAATTTTGGTATCTTCCAGTAGAAGAAAGAGTTCAGATCCTGTCTGCAACCATTGCAATATGTATTTTCTGTATATGACTGTGTCTTGTTATACCTAAACATCTTATTTGGAACAGTTAGATGCAAAGCTCAGTCCTAGTTTCCAGCATAGTTCTCGGCCTCCTACCATGTTTATCTACGCTTCCTTGGTGGTCTTGTCTGTGCTGGTGGCATGGAAACCGATAGCTCCCCAATGGCTGCCAAATCTACTGCCCTGAGCTCAATTGGTGCGGTGCTACCAGTAATTACATATCTGTCCTAAGGCCCTGATACTCCAATGACACGAGGGTTAAGTTGTTGTTTTGAAAGCAAATAAAACTTACTGAGTTTTTTGTTGGTACAGACATACAAAGCTGCCTTCAATTAGATCATCAGTAGCATTAGTAAATGATAATATGATTATTGTTAATAGTAACGCAAGGCCTGATAATATTTTCCCAGATAGCAGGGAAAAACAATTCTTTCCGCTGCAAAAATTAGTGGGTTAAGCTCTATAGGTTTCCTTATATAGGACATCAGGATGAAGGATCGCAGTTGTCTCTTCTGATCTGTGAGTCTTTCAGTACTTTACCCTTTGCAGACCAAAATAGTTAGGTAGATCGTGCTTTCAGAATACAGGTGAGTCAGGATTTGTGTAGCAAAAGGAGCAGCAATAATGCCATAGTTGACAATTTTTTTCCAATGTCCTGGCAAAAAAATCAGTGCCAGACAGTCTGATACCAGTTGCAGTTGAGGGATCTAATTTGATCACTGTGCTGGGAATTTTCCTTCAATGCTTATTAAGTTTCAGTTTCAAGATGTTAACTCCTCTGGCAAAATAACCTCATGCTTTCCACTCCTACTCCAGAAAGTCCAGAAATGAGAAGGCAGCCGTTCTTGAGACTCTTCAGACAGCTCAATGAGTGCAGTAATGCAGAAACTCCATTTGCTTAATAATTTATAAGACTTCTTACTTTTTCTGATAGTCTTTAAGCAGCGGGAAGAACTGCGGCAAAATAACAGAGATAGAAGGTGTGGTTTCCTTTTCAGATGAAAGCAGCATTCACTTTGAAATACTTGGTGGTGATTTTGTTTCATGTCTTAGGTGGACCTTTGTCTGCCAGAAGCTGCTACCTTTGCACAGCTAGAGAGAAATTGCTGTGCAGAGCTGGAATCCGCTATGGGGGTGGGAAGAGAGGGGAGTTCAAACATGAGCAAAGGAAAGCGATAAATCTAAAACAAAGTCGCTGATGCAGGAAGACTTCTATGTTGTGTAAGACAGAAGATTTAAATGCTATTTGCTGGCATCATTTTTCAGAGCCATTTCTGCTTGAAGCTTCAGTTAAATGCAAAACAAATCACAGATATGTTAGAATTTTACTATGTAGGTCAGACTGTTGTTTTCAATGAGCAGTGGTAAAACCCCCGCTGTGGTTTAAGTATGGTTTAAAGTCCTGTTTTTGCTGTTTGCAATGATTAAAAAAATAGCATGTTTGATATGCTTTTGAATTATGTGAATGCTTCTGTTTTAAATAATGAAGGAGAAAATTGTTAACAATAGGTTAATTTTTTGTTTGTTGCTCAGATGGGATGTTTTAGTCCCTCAGATTGAATGTTAGCGTAAATCACTGTCTCCACAGCATTGATAAGTTTGCTTTCAGATGGATTTATGTTAAGGTTTGGTTTTCTTTTTCTTTAATCTTATATTGGTTTATAATGGACCCCACACCAGAGTCTTCTGGTGAACCAGGCAAGTATAGCTGTCTTCTAGCTCATGCCTCAGCAGCTGCAATGTACTGGCTCACAGCAGAGTAGCTTTGTGTCTTAGATTTTTGGATTTAATTCAATTGGTCCCACTTTGCATATTTATTCATAGTAAAGCACCATTAGTTCAAGACCAATAAATGGAATGAAGAAAAACTGTATAAAGAAATGCGGTCCACTTGGCTCTCCTTAGACCTAACTTGGTGAAGATTTGCCTGATTCTTTGGTTCAGGAACTCTGTGAAGCCTCTGAATAACATGTATTATGCTTTGCTCGTCCTCTCAGTGAACATAATGAATTGAGAAACATTCCAGTGATGTCAGTAGAGTGACTCTTGAATTATACTCATGTAACTTAGTATCTAGCCCACAAACTAGGTAGGAACCTGGTTACCTTTTAAAATAATAAGTAGAAGAAACTAATGTTTATAAATATTAGTAAAGAGCAAATTGAATGTCTTCATCAATGCCACAGAATTTAACCTGGCAGTTTTATACCTGCTGTATTTTTATTTGCAAATAAAAATTGAATATGCAGAAATCACAGTATAAATCCTAGAATCGTAGAATAGTTTGGGTTGGAAAGGACCGTTAGAGGTCATCTATTCCAACCCCTTTGCAATGAGCAGGGACATCGTCAACTAGATCAGGTTGCTCTGAGCCCCGTCCAACCTGACCTTGAATGTTTCCAGGGATGGGGCATCTACCTTCTCTCTGGGCAACCTGTGCCAGTGTTTCACCACCCTCATTGTAAAAAATTTCTTCCTTATATCTAGTCTGAATCTACCCGCTTTTAGTTTAGAACCACTACCCCTTGTCCTATCACTACAGGCCCTGCTAAAAAGTTTTCCCCATCTTTCTTATCTGTTTCTGTTTGCAAAGTCTTCACTTAAAAACGTTGATGTTCATCTGAATGCTCATCTTAAGAAGTTTGATCCGAATTATCCAGGTGCAGGTGACCAATACTGAGAAGTTCCTTACAGCTAGTCTTAATGTGCCCCCTCAATGGTCTGCAGTGATGCTCTTTTGTGCTGCTAGGAGCCTTTTGTCATCCTCATAGATGAATCATCCCAAGAGCTGATCCTTCGAAGTTCCTTATTGAAACAATCTTATTTATCTTTCTACCTACCCCTTGGAGCTCTTTGGATGGACAGCACACTGTGACAGGAATCTTACAGAGGAAGGAAAAGATTATTTTTTACGTTTTTTGTTTGTCAGTGTTTCTGGCACCTTGGAAGTACTGAACTACTAGAAGCTGATGAAATCTTCAGGTTAAAGGAGTCACAGCTGAAATGTCCCAGCAGGGGCCAACATGTTCCTTTTTACCAATATTTGCATCTAGTTGCCCAACAAATAGTTAGACCTTGCTTTATTGACACTCTTCCTGAATGAACAATATGAGCAATAGCAAAAGAAGCCATTTCAGGAGCCAACTTTATTCCAGGGGGCTTCGGTAAGGGATACAAAGTATCTAGGAATCTATCCCATATTGCTCTGCTTGCTGAAGCTCAGAAGCCTGGTGGTTTATCATATGCTGTGATGGCAGAGGCCCAGCTGTGGAACAACATTAAAACCGTTACAGGTCAGAAGATGAAAGAAATGTTTTGAGAGTCACTGACTGATTAAGCAGTCTGTCATCAGTAATTCATTTGTACAAAGTGGACAGTAAATATGTGTGGGGGGAGGAAAAATTAAGTCAAAACTGAACCTATACCCCATACTGAGGTACAGTTCTAAATAGAGAAATACTGAGCTGTACTGCTGGTGTTTTAATTTATGTGCGTAGATAGGAAGAAGTTGCTCTATTTCCATTTGGAAAATGGACATTGGGCTCTTAATGCGCTTTCTGAGTTGAAGTTAAATAAGTGGAGAGGGCCAAGCCAGTAATAGTATAAGCAAATAAACCTCTATTACGTCAATCAAGTTGTGGCTATTTATTTTAGAGCTGATTTTGGCTAGTGTATTGTGCTCAATATACTGCATTATGGAACAGTTTGACGGTGCTTCAGATTACTCCTCTGGAGTATGTGGTGAGACTATTCATGCAAAATGTAAACCCAAGTGTGGTTCAGTTGTATCACAGGAAGGTTCCACACTGCAGTACTCCACAGAATGCTAAATGGGTTTGTGTGCAGCACAGCCAAAGCTTGCTGTCACATACTAAGCTCTTACAATGAAAGTGTGCTTTATACTATTGAAAAACACTTTCAAATTGTATGGCTTACATCAGGTCTGTCAGTGAAATAAGCTACTTCAGCAAAAATAGTTTTGTGTGAGTATAACTGTGTTTAGGGCTTTGTACGCATGGAAAAACTAAATTAAAAAAAATAACACCACTAAATGATTTGTACTCTGCCCGCAAAGGTTTCTGCAGTTAACCCGGTCTAAACCAATTCTGCAGTGGTGTTATAACCATAGGGGAATGAACCTGTGGGTACCTTCCAGCAATTTGTTGGGTTGAGAGATGACTGAAGCAGAGGTTTTCCCACCCAGCCTCATTTGAAGCATATGGGATATCAGTATCCATATGGGATGCTTCATGATTAATCGTTGTGGAGATTTGTCTCTGTGGAAGATGTTTCATTTAGCCCAGGACTGAAAAACAAAGGATATGTTGCTGCCACGCTAATCAAAACCACAGACAATCTGCTGTTCATATGTGCCAATTGTTGCTGCAGTGTAATGTAAATGCACTTAAAGATGAGAAAAATAATTATAGGCAACCATTCCGCAGAAAGCTTATAGGAATACAAGCTCTTTAGGGGGACACTTTCAAGTGCATAAAAAGCCTTTCACAAACTTGACTCCGGTTACTGAGCTCTTCTTTGTGCTTCCTGGTGGTAATTTCATCAGACCATAACACCTGAATTGAAAAACTGCCAAGCAAAAAGCAAAATTGTAGTCAAGGCGTGAGGAAGGTCAGTGCAAATTTCAAACTTTCGATGTTTTTGTCTGCTGTGGTGGTATGACCAGGCAGAAACACAAAAACTGACTTGAATCCCAGAGAACCATATTTATTTATAAGGGGGAACATGAGAGGTACAGCTGTGCAGACATTGCCACTCCAGTTAGTTTCTGGAAGTTTCTAAGTAACAGAAAGGCATGAGCACTTCTACTGCAAAATACCTGTAGAGAAATGGCCACTTCTGTAGGTTGAATTATGTGTCAGCTGTGGGTAGATTCTACCTTTGAACAGGTCAGCAGTGGCAAGGATCTGATTGGTTTTGTTCACCAAAGTTTCAAAATGTATTTTTATATTATCAGTTAATATTCAGGCTGTTGCTCAGCTGAGGTTCAGTCCCTCTGGTCCCTCTACTGCAAAAGTAAGAAACAAAATGTAAAACCACACAAGGCCCAGAAAAGGGCAGCAAGAATGAACAAAGGTCTGAGCAAGGAGCAACTGAACTGCCTGGGATTCTTCAGTTCAGAAAATAAATGAGCAAGGTGGGATCTGATAGAAGTCTACGGGCGGGTGGATACTGGTTGCCATCTCTTACAGTACAAGAACTAGGGGCTGTCAAATGAAGTTAGCAGCAATCATGTTCAAAACAAAGAAAAGTAGAGTTCTGGAAGTAGACTTCCTGCCAGCAGATGCTTTGGATGCAAAAAACGGCTGCATGACTTTAAGGGGAGACATGGCAAATACCTGGAAGAGACAGTTCTATTGAAGGTTACTAAATGGCCACACCAAGCTCAGGAAATATTTGAGCTTAAAATAATTACAGACTGGGAAAGTACTCAAAGAAAGTATCGTATATGTTTGCCCCTGTTCTTAACTTACACAAGAGGTCTGCTTATGGCCATTGTTGAAGACGGGATGCTGAACCAGATGGCCGTTCTGCAGCTCTTATATACCTATCTGCTATAGTTAAGGTTGTGCCAAGATATTTTAACCCTCGGTATTTGAGACCTTGATGTTTTTTCTTACTTGGTTGGTCTTCCATGTCCCAAATTTAGTGCTGATATTTCCAGACTTCTTCCAGATCATCCTGCTAGAGGTATCTGGAGAATTAATACAGTGGGTTTTGGTGTGATTGGAACAGGACTTTTGAAACAAAAATTTGGTGCGCGTTGGTCTTTTTTCCACCCCTCAAAGTATTATTGTGAGAATGACTGCATCTTCCTTCGTTTCCATCTGTTATTTCTGTGCCAGTAAGTTACCAAATATGCTGAAAAGAACTGTGGACTTTCTGTATTGGCTATTATTCATGCATTGCTTTGCTACTCATCCCTAAACATCTCTCTCAAACTATCTTTCTCCGGACATGTAAGCCTCAGTTTCCAAGCTAAATATCATTTAGGTTTTTTATCACAAATACTAACCATTACTTTTCATCATTGGGTCTTCTGGGGCTTTTTAGCCTTTCACAAAGGCCAGAGAACACCACCATTTGGGAATCTTATCGGCAAACTTTTGATCCATGATACGTGTGATACAAGAACAGTGCAAGTTTTGCATCTCTGTCTTTGGTAGAATGCAAGGCAAGTACATAAAATACTTCCTTATTATAATGCTTAGTAGTAAGTGTTGCTATTAAGTCATCAGCTAATTTCTGATTCTGTGAAAGAACCATGTTTTGGGCAGAAATTTTCCAGGCCTAGGTTTGTTACAAAGTAAATTGTTTGCTGGATAAAAAGCTTTTAAGCAGATAGACAGCTGAAAGGCCTGAAATTCAACAGTTGCAGTTTGCATGGAAATTGTCTTTATTGTGGAGTTGTCTATAGGTTTTTTGTTTTGGCCTTCGGTTTCAGTTGTCTCCTTTGCACTGCTGCAGCCATCTTGTTTAGGCTTTGCCATTAGAAAACAATCAGAAAACCAGTGTTGCCAAGTACGAATGCATCTCATTTTTAAAGTTCAGCTGTTTTTTCCTTATATGATGAATTTTATAGAGAGGCTGCTGCATGATACCTTTCAAATATGGTCAGCTCTGCCAAACCTAATGAAAGGAGCATTTTGGCCAGACATTATTTTTGCTGCCATTACGAGTTCCACCATTGCCAGACCTTCTGGGCTAAAACGGCACAATTTTCTGCCTTCATATTTACGGGGCTAACTGGTATAAAAGAGAAACCTTGCATTTGTCTAGGTGCACAGGCAGAAGGAAGCAGGTGCATATACAACAATGCAGAGACTCAGTAGGAGAGAGCTAGTATCTCCAGGATTTCCCATATTGTCTAAAAAACCCTCAAGTAGAGCTGAGAAATAGCTGCAAACTAGATCATGTCAAAGGACAGAAGAGATTTAGTAGATTATGTAAGACCAAGAAGCAGAAGCCAACTCCATGAGAAAAACTAAGCACAGCTGAGAAGCTAAAGGAAGGCGGAGGCGAGTATAGCGGTGTACAGACCTGATGGAGAAGGTATCAGTGTAAGGTTGAAGGCTGAGCATTCGGCAGGTGGAAATTAGTAAAATTTTTAGTTATTCTAATTCCCTGTCAAGCTGTGATACTGGGGCTTAGTTGAAATAACACCTGTCCTAAGCCATGCTATAAAGCAGGGTTCTGGAAGGGCTTGTTGATTAATTTTGTTCCCTCAACTATTTTGCTTCTCATGCATGTTCTGATTTCACTCAGGGCTGGAAATGAGAGTTGTCAGGAAGGCTAGTTTTGTGGTGCATGAGGAAATGCAAGAGCTTGCCAATAGAAACTTTTGTCTGGCTAGATTTTGTTAAAAATGTGTTCATATAAATGCAAGTTATGAGCCAAATGAGTCAAATTCCTCCTTCATTTTGTGATGCACCAACGAAGCTTTACATGACATGACAACCTAGGGATGATACAGAGTACGACTGCAATCAAACTCAATTGTCACAAGCTGGCTGTAGGACAAGCATCACTTCCAGCATTTGTGTCCCTGGTCTCAGACAGTAAACTGGAACTTTTAGTTGGCAAGGTAGAACAAAAGATGGCAGAGTATGTTTTTAACTGTGTGTGTGTTTTTTGGGGAGCTTCATTCTCTTTTCTTCCCTCCTCTCTGCAGATGGTTTCAGGGAGTCAATATTTTTTAAGCTGGCAAGACATGCTTTTTCTTTATTGCCAAACTTGGTGAAATGGCTTCCAAGACAAAACAGATGGGGGTTATTTTGGTTTTCAAAGCTTCCACTAATTTTTTTTTTTTTTCCTCGCTACACATCCTTTGCATTTGACAAACAAAACGATTGGATTCAAGAGAAAATGTGCTCAGAAGTCAGTAGTTTTTGCAGCGTTTATAAGTGAAAGTGCAATCCAGCTGTTGGCAAATCATACCCTCATTGTTTTGGCAACGCTGTTTCATTTATTTATTTTTTTTTCTTTTATACTAACTTGTTTGCTCAGGTATTGGAATTCAGAGTTTTTCCTTCTTTTTAGAAATTCACACCCTTTCTGGCAAGGTTTGAACTGTTTTTATTGCTTACAATTATACCTACAGGTAAAATAAATACTTTCCCACGGATGCGCTGGAATCCGGTATGATTATAAGCTGATGTAGCTGTAAGAGCTGAGTTGTACAACTAGTATTTCTGCTGTTCTGTCTTTTCCTTCTGACAATTCTTAAAGACACAGGGCTTGAATCTGCTGCTCTTCTTGAGTAATCAAAACAATTCTTTTTAAAGGTTGCAGGGTCTCATCCATGCAAAGCTGGTGTGGATAAAAAAAGAACCAAATGACTTGTAGAGAAAAGACTTCTAAGGGAAACCCAGTGTGGAGGTGACTTTGCAACTCAAATATTGCTATAGCCTTTAGCATGTAACTGTCTGAGCAGAGCTCTATACTGTGCACACAAAAATGACATTGAAAGAACATTTTGATGTCACAAAGAAAGGCATGGAAAAGTTAGGAAATGCCCTAATTAAGGTTGCCTGTGTAATTCATTATGATTCATTTTTTAATTATCTGATCACATACTATTTTTTCCGCAGAGCTGTCTACCTCTGTGCACAGGATGTTCAGAGCCCTCTTAATGAGCAGCTATTCAGTAGTTTGTTTTATCTTCATTGTTCCATGTGTGGCCCAAGGCCTTATTTACTGCGTGCTATTAAATCCTGTTTTGAGGGCTAAATCCATAAAAAGACTGGCCCGGTGACCTTGTGTGCTGAAGTATCTAACTTTTCAGCCCCCTGCTGTCTAGTGTTGAGAGGTAGAGTTTATGACCCAGGTGTGCTGTTGCAGCTGTATTGCCATCGGAGCAGGGCTAGTTCTCCGGCGGTGTGTTGTGTGGACGTGCCAGTCCCAGCCACCCCTAGCTCAGGTAACTTTAGTAAGTATGTGCTATTCTGTGGCATCAACCTACTGTTATATAAAATTCAAATAAGCATCTCCTTTCATTACACAGTTAAACAGGAATCTAGGATTTGTGACTCAGCATCCTGTTTTCAGCAATGCCACTTATATGCTGAAAAGCTTTGGAAAAGTATTTCACCAATTGTGACTCAATTTTCCTCTTTGTAGAATGGGAATAATGACATGGGCCAAACCATGTCACAGGAGTGTTCTCTGGCTCCAGTGTTTAAAAGTCCTTTGGAGTCTTGGATATAAAATGTTAAGAAAAGACAGTGTATTGCTTCTGCATCCAAAGCTGAAGGTCAAAGTTCTGGAAATATCCCCTTGTCTCACTGCCTGAACTAGATTTACATTAGAACTCTTGGTGATTCATTTTTTCCATAAGAAAATGGGCTACTTCTAGTGCTCTTTAAACCGGGATCTTCTAGACTCATCCCAGAAGTCCCACCAACACATTCGAGAGAAGGAAGACACAAAAGAATCACAGAGAGATAGTGAAGCATGCAGTTTTCTTTCAATTCAAACAAATGTCAAGGTTATGTTTGTAGCCTAATACAATGAGCCATGGATGATTCTTTAGCCTAGAGATAAAAGAACATGACATGACTCATCTGTATGGCTAAACTCACCCTTCTCCTCTCCCCAAAAGCCAAGATACCTTGGCCACGGTGCCTGGTGGAAACAATTGGTGACCTTTGCTATCTCTCAGATCACACGTAAGCAAATCTGGGGGAATAGTAGTCGGCAAGAGCCAAAACCATGTTTGCGAGTAGGCTAACAACAGTGTGGACGACCATAGGCCAGGCTTGCACCTGTGCTCTGGTCCTATTATTTTGTCAATATAGACATAGCCTGGGCGGTGTGTAGGGCGCTCAGCTTTTGTCAATGCATTTGTCACAGTGAATGTAGGGAAATCTTTATGGTCTGAGATGTTTCATTGTTTTACCTCTGGGTAGCTTAGAAGGGTCTAGATTATATACACCAAAATTCCTTATGATTAGAGCTGGTTAGAAATCCTGTGATGTAATGACACTAAACCCAGTACTCTTTGCTAGGGTTGTGGGAATGTACCAATTCTGACGTTTTATTCAGGAGAAAGTTTGCAACATAAGAACGTAATTTCTGATAGGTGAATAAAGAAAGGTTTTCTTCTTTCCAGAATACCACTGGGCTTTATATTTCAGAGAGAGAGGGAGGGTCAAGAAGAAAATGGTAGAGTAGCTACTTGAACCTGAATCTCTTACAATTTAGGATGATATCCATTCATGGGGTTGTTGGCTATATGATTATTTTTCTGGTTTTGTGTTGTTGTGTGGAGGTGGAGGTGGCAGGGATGGTCGTTTTCTGTTTCTGGGGGAGGGGGTGGAATTGGTGAGAGGTTCCTGGACTTTTTCCTTAATGGGGTTTTGATGATGTTTTCAAGGGCAGAGAAACAATTTGCTGCTTATTTCTGCCCTGAGGCCCTGCCAGTGTGACCTCATGTTCATTTTCAGCCAAAAGCTGCATTGATTTTCCGCATTGATTTTCTTTCATTTATATTTAATCTGAATTCAGAAGTGTGTAAATGATACTGGAATTGTTCATCCCATGTTAACATGTTGGAAATTTTCATCGCGTTGACTGAGAATATGCTTCCAAACATATGCATTCACATAGCAAGTCAAATAGACCACAGTTAATATGTGTAGTAAGAACAGATCCGTGAGAAGCATGCTTGATTGTCCAAAATGAGCATACATTTCTGGAAACAAAACTTTCTTCCACCACTAAGGGCCTGATTGCTCTTTAATTTAATCCTTGGTGGGCCAGCACATGGGAAACAAGCTACATAGTGGGGAACAACATGTATAAGTCTCCGAGGCTCAAACATTGCATTAATGCGGATTAACAATCTTGCATATTGTATAATTGATCTCTACAGCAGGATAGATTTTTTTTTTTAACCTAGCAAAGAAACCAAAACTATCAAAAATTCTATCCTAAACACCTTTTCCACTAAACAGGACTCAGACCTGAGAAGTTGTACTCAACTCCTGCCATTTCTCTCTGAAGTCCCTAGTGCTTTGCCTCTGACTCCTTCCTTCAGACTGATCAAGAACTGGATTTCAGTGTCGCTAGTACGGACCACGTCCCTGTTTTGCCCACTGCTTGGTGAATCTGATTTGGGGACTTATGATCAGTACTCAGATACTTTCCTGATCTTTATTCAAACTGTTCTGAAACTCTTTGGTTTCTATAAATGCGATGATTCAGCCTGACTAGATCTTTGTTGAAGGCTATGACACAACTTGGGTTAACTTCAGAATCAGCCCTGCTGGCAGAACAGAGTTTCTTGCGAGATTTATAGTACTTCCTGCTTCTAGCTGGGCTGCAAATAGAACAAGAACAGCCTTTCTCATAGTATCTTGGCACTGCTCCTTCCAGAGGGAACCCAGAACAAACAGGATACAATGAAAAATACCAAACTTTCATGAACTTCTAAAAAAAAAAAAAAAAAAAAAAGTCTTTGCTTGTGGTTGGATTTGGTGGACTTTTCTTGGGTTGTTGCATACTTTATTCATGCCAGTTCACTCACCATTAACTTTTATGAAAGTATATATAGTAAATACATAAAGTTATAACTCTATGGACTAGATATAACTCAAGTTGCCTCAAAAAGGTGATGTTTTGGCACATCAGACTCTTAATGTTAGCAACTCTTTTGCTTTTCTTAGCATTTCATTTGCACTGTCACTTTTTGTACTTGAATCCATCGTCGAGTACCTTTTTACCAGTGAGCTAAAACCTTTAAAACAGGCAGTCCCTGTACGTCTGCCTGAGACCGACTGATGGCAAAGAACATTAAAGCAACCACTGAAGACTGCAAAAGTGGGACAAAGAATTTAAAACTTGAGCTGAAAACTTGGATGATGTGCATCAGAAATAGCTGCAAAACAATAAGACATTAAATACATGATTACCTCTGCTAGTCTGAATTTGTTTAAAAATTGTGTGTGCCACCCTCATATGCGTATTAGCAAAAAACAGTAGCTAAACAGGTTAATCAAAATCACCTAAGTCCCAAAGTATTCAAGTTTAAAACCTGCTAACACTAAAAATACACTCTTCAGTTCTCCACCTGCTGCAGAAGCACATATAAACAAGCAGACTTTGTCTAATAATAAATGCAGATGTTCAAAAATAGTGTTTATATTTACAGTCATGAGCCCTGCATTTCTATTCACAAGCCATGTGTTTCTTTCCTGACACTTTGCTAAATATATAGATTTAAAAAAAACCCAAAACTTTTTAAAGCTTCTGTGACTCAGGCTGACCTCCAGCTCATTTTAATATAACCTAAGGGATATCCCTTCTCATTCTGCTAAGATCCTTATAGCTGTAGGACCAAAATTAATGAACTGTAAGGCTCCTTCCTTTGCTTCTGATAGACAGCTGCATGTATATATGTATGTTTTTTCCTTACCACCAAGATGAGTGGTAGTAAATGACTGGGTCTTTTTTGTCTGATTGACAAGCGTTCTTTTCTCCTCCTTTTCTTCTCACCTTTGCATGTGATTCCTTAACACCAGTGAATAAGAAAGTCAGATGATGATCAGATAGGTGAAGCTGAAGACAGTGGTGGAAAGTGAGAATGAGTCAGGAGTTTAATTGCCTCATTCTCGGAGCTGCTTTGCGGGGACGGTGCATATGAGCAAGGTCTGAAAGATCAGTTCCACTGAATCAAAATACCCATCCGTTTCCTATATAGCAAAGTATGTACCGGTTACTTTTTTGTGAGAAAGCCATTCTGCGCATTCTTCAAATGTAAGTTTGTCAGTCACCTTTATTTTATTTTGGAACTTTGCATACCTTGGGAGGCCTCAATGCTCTCCCTTAATCCATCCCTTTTTTACCCTCCTCTAAAATAAGTAGAAATACTTACATGTGAAATAAACCTGCTTAAAATAATTTAATAGGGGCAAATAAATCCTAAATCCCATATGAGAGGAAATAATAGAAATTGAATGCAAGAATAAGGACTTGTTTTTATTGTATTTTTCCTTCAAAATACCCACTTGCAAACAAATACTTGTCAAAAGGACCACTCCAGGCCAAGCACCGTTAACTGCGTAATGACAGCCTTGGGGTGGCTGAGGACACTCTGCCTCAAGCCTGGTGTTTCAGACTACACCCAAGGCATGCAATCGGGACAGCAGTGCGTGCCCTGTTGTGCCTCCTGGCTCACTTGACGTACAGATTCCTGTATGAATCAACTGTTTTCTGGAGCTCTCCTTTCAGTTTAAATCCTGGTCCTTAAGTACCTCTTACCTATCCTAGTTACTAATTTCCCATAAATTATAGGCTCAACATTTGCTTTATGTAATATTAGTAAGTGAGGAACAAATGGACACACTACAGAGAAACTGGTATAAATGGACTGCTTTGTGATTGTTATTAAAAAATTAAATGCATTTGTTTTATTAGTTCTAAATTTTATGCAATGTAACTGTGATAAGAAGATAACAACTAAGGGACACTAGTAACACACTCAAAAACCCCATGTTTTTTTCTTAAAGTAATAGCAGTAGAATTAAAGACTCATAGCTATTCGGATGTAACAACATTCAGCTCTCCTTTGTAACTGCTAATGGATTTCTTCTCCAGTACGCCTCAGAGGAAATTATTTTCCTTGCTTTAGTGAGATGAGAAGAGACTTGGAAAGGCTGGGAATCTGTTTGTCTTTTCTCTTACTCAGATATAAATCAGCTAGATGAGCCTTCAAGCCAATGGAGTTTAAGGCAGGTTTAAACTGTTATTCATGAGATATGAGGTTTCGCAGACAGTTATACAGCTGCTCTGAAGGGTCTTCATCATCTCTTGGTACAAAGCAGGGTGAAGAGCCTTTACAGCAGCTGTATGGCAGCCGGAGAAACCCTTAGTAAGACTCTTAGTATAAAGCAGGGGTTCCCAAACTGTGATACGCATACCATTGGTGGTACACAAACCATTTCCAGATGGCAGATGAAGGCAGCTTCTCCATTCCATGTGAAGTTGCATATAAAGCTACGGGGTAAGTATTTCCACACAGTTACTGGAAGTCATTCTGTGCCTTTGTGCAGACACCCTGTGGCACAAATCAGTTCCTGCCTGTAGCGGTTAACTCCAGTCACTGGCAGCGTGGAGGCGCTGACCCGAGCTGTGAGTCGGTGTCTCTGCACAAGCTGTGACCACCTGGTAGCTGGCGAGGGCGGGCCAGCTCAGTGGTGGGGCGGGCTGGAGATGTGCAAGCATGGCATGGTCATGATACTGGGAGCTGTGGTGTCGTTACTGCTGCTGATACCCATGCCTACTGACGCCAGCGGCATTCATTCAAACTGAGTTAGTACATCCTCAGCACACTGAGTTAGTAAGCCCTTAGCACAGAGGATTAATCTAACTAGAAAATAATGCGCTAGAACACTTGTGCATTAGATCCATAGGACACCGAGTAGAGGATCTGACCTGAGTATGTTCTCAAGTGAGGTAAAGTGCATGCCTGAAACAGCCATAAAACCACTTTGGCCTCTCATAACGTTATTGCTTAATGCACCAGAATGAAGTAACTGAATCAGCCAGTAAGAGAGACCTGAGGCTTTAACCTAGATGTCTGGCTGTGCACTTGTCTGTCCGTAAGGACACCTTACTGCTGGCATGAAGCAGTGTTCAGTGATGCCTGAGCTAGGACGGAGAGGAGCCAGACAGACACAGTGTGACCATGTCAGTTTAGGGCAAAGACTGAGCTGACAAACCTGGCTGAGAGGCCTTTGCCAGTGTGGCCTTTGCTTTGTGGTCTGGGGGGTCAGGATGGTTTTTTCCAGTTGTCATTGGTGCAGCCAGTAGCTGGTTATCACGACACACCAGCTCACCTCAGCCAGGGCTCTTCCTGGGATTTCCTGCCGATCCCTGTGCTTCCTCTCTGTTAATCCCTGTGGTTCTCCTTTTCTTCATGTGAGGAAAATTTTCTTTTAGCTGTCAGCTCATTTTTGAAATACTTTTCAATGGCAGCACAGTGTACTTCATTTGAGAAGAGACCCTTTAAGATAGCTTTCCAGATATACCTGTAGATTTTTAAGTAGCGTCACACAGACTATTTACTTTTCCCCTGTTTTCACTGTCTATGATACTGTATCAGTTTTCTGATTTTGTATGAATTTAATGATAACTGATTATTGCAGTGGTGCTATTCTTTCAGCAGAGAAATAGGCAACACAGTTTCAATCTTTGGGAAACACAGATGTTCAGATATTTCAAAGACAGTATTTTTCAACACTGATCTGACGAGCGTAGTGAACTATTACTGAAATGCATTTGTCTCTGTAGTAATGTAGTGGTCTTAGTTGGCATGTGATGCTTAAGGTATGCACAGCACATAGCAGAATGTAATTAGGTGAATTATATTTTGCTCTTAACAAATCTTTACCAAAAATACCTCTGGACCTTTAGTGATCAGCAGGATCTTTCTTTTGCATCTCATTGGTGCATTGCACCTGAATGATGTAGATTTCCCACACCGCTGGCTTTTGACCAAGTCTGTAGAAAGCTTACTGCTACTAACTATAATAAATAGACTTTCTTTATTAGAAAACCTCCAACACTGAGCCAGTCTGCATATTTTCACACTGGTTGATTCTTCAGCTGCAAAATAATCAGCATCTCATTTTTTACCAAAGCTCACCACTTTGTTGTTTGGGTTTTTTTTGTTTTTTTTTTTTTTTTTATCTGCTCTCCCTTTAGTCTCCCATCAAAGCTTTGGGCCTAGATCGAGAACCTTTTCCATTGTACTGCTTTCTAGTCCAGATCACTTCTCATACCCTCGTTTCTGCTGTAGTATCGGAGCGCTTCCCAGTAGTGAGTTAAGCAACATGACTAACATCTGTCACGTGTGGTTTGTTCTCTCTCTCATTCTCCCTCCAGGGAGTCTTTCCATTGACTTCAATGGGCTTTAGATCAGGCTCTAAATTAGTCTGAAGACTTTGGGATGAGTGTGTTTTTGCTTTTTGTTGTGTTTGTTTTTTTTTTTTTTCCTTCATTTTTGTAAATGTCTGCTAACTTTGCCAACAACCAGCAAGTGGTAAAGACAACTAGAAAAGAAAAAAAAAAAAAGAGGAAATTGTTGCTAGGATTGGGACTATTAGATGGGGAGATTTTTTTATAACTTCTTGCAGCTGCAGCAGTTATTGCTGATGCTCTAGTACTGCCCTTCCCCTGCTTGTCTGTCTCACATGTCAGGGAGAGCAGACTTGTACTTCTGTCTGCTGGAAGCTCTTCCCCACAGGAATACGAGGAATCATATATTTTTCGTAATGGAAGACGGTTTGTGGTTATTAGTTTCTATTTGTTCATCTGTGCCTTTCCATTAGGGCTCATCTTCCTTAAATTACTTCTTTACATATCTATTTTCTTTCTTTTACATCCATTTTAGCTTCCTTTATGGACATAACCTCTGCACATGTTTTTTTTTCAACAACATTCAGTGGAGCAGAAGGAATGGTTTATAGGTGATCCTTTGAAATGTTCATTCAGGTGAATGCAGGGACAATGCTAATGTTTGTCTCTCACTCGCATATATTGTAACAGAGCAACTTGACCTTTTTTAAACTGAAAAACCACCTAAACTTCTCTGGGTGGGAAACAGTTTATCCCCATATACAGCGTTACCATAATAGTTTTCTTCTGCAACCAAATTAAAAAAAGTCTTTGGATATCCCTTTATAACTTCTCATATTAGCCATCTAGAGGGATTGTGTATATATGTGTGTATGTATGTCTATATATATAGCTATATATGTATCCAGATACTAGTAATTTTGTAGGCTGGCTTTCATTGCCTTTCAGAGCACCTGTGCTCCTAGATCACAGCTAGAGCAATGCTTGTTAGAAGGAATGTAGGTATCTAGAACTCTTCCAGAGTCATTACGTGGCAGCCTGAATTATCTTGAGATGTGACTCAAAAACCCCACAGAAATCAGTGGCGTCCTTTCCAGTGATTTCAATACCATTTGGAGAGAGTTCTTACTTTCATACCGAAGTGCTCTTCCTAACCTCTATATGTTTGGTAATGGAGTTAGAGCTGTTTTGCTGCCTTCTGCAGGCCTTGGGATTACTGAAAAACTAACCTCTTCTGAGTATTGACTTTACACACCGTGCAGGGTGTTGTGAGCTCTAAGGTGCTTCTCGCTGAGAACCGTTGCAAGGTTTGGAGTACCAGTTACTGATCAACTTGAGCTGGCTGTCAGTTTAAACACAATTGATATTTTTGTTGAAGAATGAAAGCAATTCTTGCCACAGTTTCTGACTTGTTCATAGCTTTTGCAAAGTAGCCCTAGCAACAGCTGTAAACTCCAAGGCTGTCAGGGAATCCTTAAACGTGGAAAAACATACCTATTTTTTCCACGCTCTGGTGAACACCGTGAGAATCATGGAATCAGGTCTTCATTGTTCAACTTTGCAACACAGCCTATTCAATTTTACAGTTTATAATTTCACATAATGGCGTGCTTCATCCCAGAAATCTTCTACCCGCAGATAACAACTTGTGTACACTGAGGCTACAGAAATTCCAGGTTCTGTCCCAACCTACGCATTGATAGATGTCTGAAGCATAGCTTAATAAAACTAGCAATTGCACAATATGTGGCTTTTGGCCCTGTTGAGAGAGTGATAAATTTTCCCAGTCAGTAGTGGTTATGAATGTAAATGTACAAGGATGAACTATTTGCGCTACATAGAACAGTAAATTTGTCCAAAAGAGATCTTCATTTCATCGTTGTAAAGAACAGTAAGTCAGCAGGTACACACGAGAAGGAAAACACGCAGCTGAAAGTCTGGCTAGCTCTAGGAGTAAGGTTGAAGTATTTCAGACTCAGGAACAAACATAGCTGGAGTTGTGTATAACCTCTTTCTCCACAGAGACACGCTCAGTACTCCGACCCATTCTTCAGGCAATCACCTCGTAGTTGTGGGTTACGAATGATGCTTGCAAAGATAAAAGCCTGAGCCTGCGCTCAGTTGGGTGAATGTGAATCAGGAGCAACTCCGCCAAAGCCAAGAGGACTATCCTGAGTGAAGGGAGACGGAGGCCCCTAGAGAGGTCACTTCACAGCTGGATTAGTAACAGCTGAGCATCCTCCAAGTTGCGGTCAGTCTGGCTAGTTTGAACACCTCCATCTGACTCATCTCGTTGATCTGTGTTTACTGCGGCTGCCAGTGTGGTAGTTGATTCCCTGCATTGTTTGCTGATCTGTGTGAACCTGTAGCACGTTTCTCTTTTGAAATGCTTCTTGCATTAGTGACATCATGTTTGGGTGAGGAATGTTAGGTCCAGTGCAACATCTAGACAGCCTTTGGTTTCTCAGCTGACTGTACAGAGAATTTCACTGTTACATGCTGGTACGTTATTAACAGAGTTCCTGTTGGGATATTCCTGCCTACGGAAGCAATATTCCTACCCTGTATCTCCCAAAGGTTTTTTTGTATTTATTTGGAATTCTTTCTGGCTTTATCTTTCCAGAGGTAGACACATGCACTGAGTAAATAATATCGATAAATAAAATATGTGTCACCATAACTTGTAAGCAAGGCCTAATTTCTGGAAGTAATCTGGGTCAAAGACTTGAGTTTTTGGAGAGGTGCCTCTGTAAATATTTGATATGCCAAATTTGTTCCACTTTTAACTCAAGGAGACTTACCTGGAGTCTTCTGGAAGGGTTTTATTTTGCATAGTTACTTGGTTTTGCATTAGTTCCTTTTTGGAGAGGTAGCCAAGTCCAGCAGTCGGAGCCCAGGATGCAGAACCCGGAGTCCCAGGCTTCTCCCTAGGGCTGCTGAGCTGCTCTGCAACCTCAGAGTATTGTTTCATGTCTCTGCCTCTCGGCGTTGCTATTTTTGAAGTGGGGAGTGGTAGTCCTTACATTTGAGACCGACCGTTCAGGGTTGGTGTCAGTATTCAGCAGTTAATGTCTGTTGAGTGTTTGGCAGATACAAAATCCCATATTCTCAGATGCGTAGATTATAAAGCCAAGAGGGACCACTGTTCATCAAGGCTGACCTATTTATTGGAGGTGGGCCCAAATCTAGACACTGGATCAAACATACCCAAACTCTGGGGAAGCTCAGTTCTGAATTCAGATCTGGATGTGAGCCTCATGGCTCAGTCCCATCTCTGTAAACACCAGACAGGAATACAAACAAACAATTTTGAATATAGGGAAAACTTGGATCCAGAACTGAGCCTTGTTCCAAACAGTCCCAACAGCTATAAATAGGTTTCCCATATTTCCAGTTATAAAACTCCAGAAGTTAAATTATTTTAGCGAAGCTTATATGTCTGCACAGAATATTGTCCTCCACAAGGTTACAGTAGCAAGTTGACAAGAATTTGATCCTCAGGATGCTGGTAAAAATCTGGAAAAGCTCCATTACCTTTTGTGCTAGAGATTAGGATCTGGTTCACTGTGTCTCTCTCCTGCTGTCTTTTTGTATCTCCTGATTTTAGTAAACAAGAAGGGAAGGAGAGAAAAGGAAGGAACTCATCATAGACTTTGAATGATGCAAACAGTTTAATTAGGAAATAATGCTAGATACTGTTTCCCTTCCTTTGCTGTTTTTCAGGCAGGATGCATCCTTAGGAAACAATAATAGAACTGAGAATTACAAAGCCTTTGTACGCATTGCAGCCAAGTGGCCACACAGGAAAGTGATATATGGACAGGCGCTTGTGTAACGTGAGCGGAAGTTATTCAACATTCCTTGAGGAAGCGTAGGACTAACTCTTAGTATCAAGACAAATATTCCTGTCAAGCTGAAAGGGAAGATAATGTGGACACCATTTTACATTGTTTCTCTTTGTGAAGTTTGCTGATTTTGTTCGCTTGTGCTTGGCTTCCAAATAATGGCATGAACTAAAAATAACTACACATTTGGGCCTTAAAATGTCTCTGTGACACAAGGTCAAACAGTAATGGGCATTTCCTACTCTTTAACCTTTGTAGCAGGCAGAAGGAAAAGTGTTCAAAAGGGGCACTGCTATAGAGGTCAACCTGAAACATTTGACCCTGAGCTGTTTTGGTTCTTAAATTCTATATCCAGGAGAAGGTATGTGGAAGCCTGTGAGACACCAGTTTTCAACTTCTGTATTGTGAATTTCTCTCTGTACTATTTATAACTGCCATGATGTTTCATTGCATAATAGCAGCGTTTGCAAATGCTTATGCAATTAAACCCTCACTAGCTGGGCTCTGTGAGCCAGATCCTAAAAACCAGAGCCCATGGTACAGAAAGCCCTCATCAGCCTGAATAGGTTTGATCTGGAAATTGCTGATAACTAGTGATCACCGCTGGGAGTGAGAATGCCTGTGGTCGAGCCCATCTCCCTGCTGGTGTGCCGTGTGAAGGTTAGAAAGGTGAACCCACTTCTGAACCTCAGGTTACCTCAGTTACTACTAAGCTACTGAAATTATGGGAGATTTCTGTTAAAATGCACACTTCAAAGTCCTCATAGTTTTACACTGGGTTTCTACAGAAATGAAGAGCCTTGAGGAATCATTCTGTTGTTCTCCTTTGGGGATACATACCAGAGATATATTTTTATACACTGGTGTCTCATCAGAAATTAATTGCAAAAGAATGCTCTGCTTATGCTCTCATCAGTACAATCAATGTGAAATACCTCTTGCATTTTCAAGTGTGATTCCTGTTCTTCTTCAATAAAATACTTCTGTTTTCCTGCTTTTGACTGTGGAAAAAGTGAATTTAAGGGTGGTATTAAACAATATGCCCAAAATACCGCTTTTTTCCTCTGTACAGCACTTCTGAAAGGAAAACCGTTATCTGCTCATGTTCTGCTACTGCACCCTCTCTTTTTAGTCTTTGAGCACTGAATATCTCAGTTCCCTCAACAGTATGCATAATTCTTACCCTAATAGCATATGCTTAACTCACCAGTCTGCCCACAGCTACTGTCTTTGAGCCCTTCAGAGGCTCTACCTTCAACCTAGTCTTTTACTTTTGAGACCCTGCATGACTTAGAGGTACTCTTCCCTCTTGGCTTATCATAAAAGTGATTCTTCCCACTCATTATTTTTTGTATTTTCATACTGCTTCATCTGGAATGCAAATATCCACCAGGAGCCCAAATCTTCCTTTGAATTTCCCAGTATCACACAAAGGGTGATCAAAACTGATTTTGAGCAGAGAATAGGGTTTTTCACTAACTGACACTTTTCATAAAATTGCTGTAAAATCACAGCTTCATCTTTTACCTGAAAACTTAGAAACCAAAGAATGAATTTTTCTAGGCCAAAATGAGAGACAAACAAACCAACAAACAAATCCTTAAGGCTTGTGGGGTTTGTTTCTTGTCCAAACCAACATTTCTTCTCTTTGCTTTCACAGACATGTTTTTTCTGTCTGTACTTCTACTTAGACTTTTACCTCTTTGGGACATCTTATGCTAGCGCTTCAACATGTCGGCAGTTCACGTCAAAAGAAAGCCCTTGACCACCGCTGCATTTCTGGTGATCGTTCTGCTTACCTTCTCAGTCACTGCACATGCCAGGATGTGAATCATGGCATGCTAAAGCACTTTGGGGTTCCTTAAGTATAAACGGATCCATAGAAAACCAAACTCTTCTGTTCCCTGTGGTCAGCATTGAAAAATGCTTTTGCAACAGTCTGGGGGGATTTAAGTGATTTATTAAATACAAACCCTGATACCAAGTGGTGTATATGGAACAGACGCTCAGTCTTGGGAGCGTGAAGGGAGAATGCAGCTCTGAAGCTGTCAGCAGCACAAGGTGAGAGCGACCGAGCCGTTCCTCGGCTCACCTCCCAAAGAGAGAATTGCCACCTCAGGGCCAGTGCTGTGGGGAGGAAACACTGAACCAGGCAGCCCCATCAAAGAAGAATGTGAAGAAGGGGCTCTTGCAGGTGCAAGCTCTTCTGTTTCTGACTCTGTATGGGGCACTGTGATCTTGTTTTGCTTGAGACTCCAAAGACTCAAAAGTTAGCTCTGTACAGGGCTCCCAGAGATTAAATAAATTCAAAATGACATGCCCTGCATCCTTAGGGGTCATACCATTATGCATACCATTTTGTGCAGAACATTTGTTTATGAGATCTTTTATTGATGGCATCATTAGTATCTAAAGAGAGAGGGAAGATTGATTTGCCTTGACAGACCATCAAATATTTTTGCTAGGGTGTAAACACAGATTGTTATCTATGCAGAGAACTGTAGAAAAATTAAAAATTAAATTTTGGAAAAAAATATATATATTAAAAAAACAACCGGAAAAAAATTGCTTAGAACCAGATTTACTCAAGTTTGAGGTAAGTCTGTGGTTTGAAGCACAAATAACGAATGAAATCACTACCTTGGATTCTTACTCATCTGGAAAAAAATAGTTCTGATACAATTCTAAAAATAAAATCCAAGTTTATTTCAAACTGTTACCATCTCATTATGACAAAGACAAGCTTGTTGGGGCAGCTACTCTGTTCTTCAGGTGCTTCTAAATTTATCTTTGTATGGATGACAGGATGAGTTTTGTAATATTTACGTTGTGACGGCTGTTTTTTTACCCTGCTATCAGTAGCTTGAGTAATTTCGTTCTTATCCTAAGCTGCACATCAGAGAGTCAGTTTTCCTACTTCGGAATCTTTTTCTATCATTTCTGAGCAGTATGGGACTTAAATGAGGTGGAGAGAGGAGGATGTATATCTTTAATGCTGAGATGATAGTATCAGGCAAAAATGACGTACATCTCCTCTCCAAAACCAGAGGTTGTCGGCAATTATATTTGTTGTTAAAACTGTAGGAAAAGTGAGTCCACAACTTTGTTAAATATTAATTTGAAATCTGAATTTATACATTTGAAACTGGGTTTTGTCCAAAGATATAAAGCTTCAACCAGGCCTATTAATTTTATTTCACGGATTTGCATTAGGCACTATGACTCAAAAAGTTGGACATAACTCAGGAGATCTTGGGCCTAACACTGTCTTTGCCCTGACTTACTTATTCTGCCTTGCAGAGCCAGGCTGGAGTCTCAAAGCTCGGTTGCTCTTCACAAGGCTGTAAATGCACCACAAATTTAATGAGTCAAATTTACCTTGCTGGAGCAGAGCAACTCTACACATTACTGTGATTAGTTTTCTTCCTACATTTTACAGGAATTAGCTGGGCTACTTCTGGTATTTCTGTGTCACTCTGTAGTATGCAGGATAGTTTTCCTTTCAGTCAAACTGTATAGGAGAAGTACCCGAGACATTCAGATATGAAATTACTTTCAGGACTTGCTGCACTAACTGGCTTGAAGGAGAATCCTTTAACATCAGCTCCTGTTTCTCCCATCTGTGAAATAAGGAGAGCTCACACTCTTTTGTAGTTCTGGATTTTGGGGATTTATATATGATAAATTCCGTGTAAATAATTAACTTAGCGTGAACAAACCGTTTAACCTACTTTGGAATATCATCTTTTTCTTTTTTAAAAAATAAAAGCACTTCTTATTTAGACATGTTGAGGCAGTTGTTTAGGTTGTGAAAGAAAGCGCTTGCCTTCAAAGCTGGATTAACGGCCCTTGGGGCTACACAGAGAAGATGGTGGGGAGGCGACAGGGGGTATATGCCAAGATTGAGAAAAATATACGTTAAAACTGTGCTGAAAATGCCTGAAATGGTGTTTTTGTTTATTTTGCCAAGATTCTTTCCTGATTTAATGAGCATATCTGACTTGTAGTGGCTTGAATTGTCCATGAGCCGAAGCCATCACATTATTTTCACCACATCTAAGTCACATATCTTTCGTACAAAGAGAGTAAGAGTTGCTTGTTGTTTTGGGATGGTGGTCTTTGGGAAAGCGAGCACATTTAGCAGGTTTTGCTCATGATGAAGCTTTCTGGGGATTTCCTTTCCTTTGGGAACAAGGGCAGGTCTTCTATTCATAGGGAGATATTCCAACCAAGTCCATCTGTTGACCTCACCCTAGTATAACCTGTTCTCTCTGTAAGTCAAATCTTATGAATTACTGATTTGCTCTGCAATGGCCTTGACACCTCTTGGGCCAATGAGGGTGTGAGGATACATAGTACCAGTCAAAAGATCCTCAGGACATTGCAGTATCAACCTTGTCACGGCAATTTTTCCTCAAATTTTGTATTAAATAGCATGTACCTTATCTTCTTACCTCCCTGTGAAACAGTAACGTGGCAGAGTGTTCAGGATCAATCTTGTACTTAATGAAAATTACCTGGTAATATTCATTTGCGAGATCATTCTCATAGATTTCAAAGCAATACCAAAAAAAGCCTCCCACCAGTGAAACACTTAGACTGAGTTCATCCCTGGGGAGATGATGAGAGGCAAAAACACGTGACAGTTGTTAATCATATTGTATAATATATTACTGGAAGGCTCTCAGGCACTGCAGTGAAGGGCATAGTATTCAGAATAGAATAGAGTGACTTTGATCTGAGGTTCATTTTGGGTTATGCTGTGGGAAAAAAAAAAAAATCAACAAACCCCAAACGAACCTTGTTCTGTTACAAAGATAAAAATGACTAAAACCTTCACAGTGAACTTTATAAGCAGGTATCTCGGGAGATGCTAGGCACATGCAAAACCTGAGTAGCAGGGCTTATAAGCACATCAGTAGTATGATTGTGCAAGAGTTAAAAGCAAACTAATAATTTGAAAATTCCACAGTACTTTATTACACATTCATTATAATTTATTGTATATAATAAACTAGATTTATTAGTAATTCATTAACTTTTCTTCACTATTTGCAGTTAGAACAAAATTTCACATGTAGTCAATCTACCAGTGCCCAACGTAAGCCTTCAGTATCAGAATCTGAGAGTGACAGAGGACGTCAGCGGGAAGGCACCTCCGGTTGTCTAGCCCACCTCCCGCTCAGAGCAGGTCCAGTTAGAGCAAGATGCTCAGAGGCTTGTTGAGTTTTTAATCTCTCCAAGGGTGGAGAGCTGCCAGCCTCTCAGGGCTCCTGTTTCAATGTCTGACCACCCTTCTGGGAAAAAGTTGTTTTCTTTTATCTTGTCTGAATTTCCCATGTTGCAGCTTGTGCCCACTGCCTCTCATCTGATCCACGGGCACCTCGGAGGAGAGCCTGACCCTGTCTTGCCTACACCCTCCCGTTAGGTTCAGTGCAGACCACTGATCTTTTACTGAATTTCATTTGGAGCCAAATCACCTATTGATTGGTCCCTTTGTTTAAAAGACACTGACTTTTCCAGTTTCTGCCCATATAACACAACTTTCTGCATTCTCTTATTTATACCTCTACTACGAAGCACTTTTGGCGAGGGAATTATGAAGCCTATAGAAAACCTAGGCCTGAGAAATGAATGGTATACACCATCTTCCAAAGCTGTCTGCGTGATATTGTGGAGCACATTGATTAAGATTCTACTTCTAAATCGCTTTTATTTTAACTGTTCTACTATAAGTGCAATTGTCATGTGAGTGATATGCTTCAATTAAGTGATGGATGTTTCACAAAACAATGTTATTCTAACAAACTACTGATTGAGCTAGCATTTTCCAAAAACCGCTATTGTTTTAGATGTTACGTATTCTTAAGATACCAGGCACTTTCTTTGGGAATTTTGTATCAATTGATTGTGAATATTACTCTTTTTTTCCCCTGTGATTGTGGCTACCACAGCACTCTTGAACTTGGGATTTATTTGTGATCAGAGTTTTGGCTGATTAAGTCCAGCAATGCCTTTTGAAAATGTGCTGTATGCTGAAGGAGGTAGGGCACAATCCTGCCCTTGGTGGGGCGTATTCACAAGATTACGTAAAAACCAGGACTTTCACCTTTCATTTCTCTAATTCTTGGATGCTCAAAGGTGGAAAAATATGCAGAGATACAAGCCTGTGGCAGATGACCATCAGTTATAAGCCGGGAAGCCCTCGCCTTGTTCTTTGCCAGTGCTGCGGTGGGAGATAGGTGGCAGTGCAAAGCGAAATGAAGAAACATAATTTCTCACTGCTTTCATTTGATCTGCTTCCTTTCTCACATCTCTGTGTGTGGGTTGAGGGGGAGGGGAAGGAGGGTGAGGAGGGGAGGACGAGGGTGGGAGTTTCCTTCATGCTTCAGCAGTGGTGCTGAATGTGAAGGAAACAATAGTTGGTCTGATTCCAGGCATTCACTTGGGCAAGGGCTGTTTGAGGCGTGAGCGCAGGCCTGCGATTCTCACAGGTACCATTGCCAGTGGCTGGGTTACCTGTGGGATATATGGGAACAGATAGAAAAGTAGTACGCAGTTCAGGCTCTGCCCTAAATTTCATCCTCTGAGTTTTTTAGGAAATAGATTTTTTTTTACCTCTGGACCAAGTGCTCATTTTCAAAATAAGGCTTAACACTCAGCTGTCAAGATGACACTCGCTTCTTAAATGATAGTCTTCATTTGATCTGGGAGTACTGAAAGCGCACGTTGCTTTCATGTGCTCAAGGGCAATATGGAAAAAATAGAAGTGAGTATGTAACAGGAAGAGATACGTACCGTAGAAAAGGAAAAAAATGTAATCGACTTGCTAGTAGTTGCACCGCAAACCAACTGAGCACCACGCTGCTTTCTCTCTTGCTGGCTATGATTAAGAGGCCTGAATTAAAGATAGCTGCTTCGGAAAAATGCTAGGGCAAGCATCCACTGAGTGCTGTAGCCAAAGCAACCGATGGTTCTTCACCAAAAATAATTACTGCCCACCTCTGCCTGACAGAGGGCACATTTTTTGATCAGCTCTTCTCTTCTGTTTTCCCATGCTTTTTTTTCTCAGATAGATGAGCTTGATTCCTAGGCATGGGTTGTGATTTACGTGGGGCAAAACCATGCAAAACCATGTTATGTTTTATAACATCTCAAAACAGTTTGAAGTTATTGCAATTTACATTATGCCTTATCTACTGAGGGAAAACTTTTATGGTGAAAGGGCCTTTAAAAGTGCTATGTCTACACTATATGATTTACTATAGCTTAGGCATGAACGCAACAGTCTAGATATTGTCAAATCTTATTTGGACTACCCAGGCAGTCTCTCACCTGCAGAATGGGCTCAGGTAGCTAATAACGAGCTGCTTGTTGAGATTCCAAGAGTATCTTCCTTCTGATAACAACAATATAAAATTAGTCTTCCCCTCATGTATTTTGCTACCTTTGGCTCCAGCTGGCATTGTGATTTACTGAAAATGAGAGCAAAATTCTACCTGAACTTTATTTGAACTCTTACCCGTTTCATTTGGGTTAAGTTCAAAGGCAAGTCAGGCAAATGTATTTTAAGGCTTGATTGTTTGTTCTAGACGCAGACCAGAAATAAGGGATGGAAAAGAGCTGCACCATGTTAGCAGGTGGCTGATGAGAAGAGACACTGCCGCTTAGAGGTCCTGCATTTGTAGGGACTGCTTTTCACTTCTTACGTCCCTTCACGGTCTCCTCATGTTCTTACGTCCTCATGGTCTCAGTTCAACTCTGCTGACCAGCTTGGCCCTTCTGAGGAAGCAGCATTCGGGAGGTTTGGTGGAACAGTTCCTCTCTCATCTGAGCTGTAAAGACTACAATTTTGTGCTAGTCTAATGCAGGAAGCCCAAAGGTGTCAGGGTGGAAGAGAAAGCGATTTCTGTTCTTCCCTCCCAGCTGCTTCTACCTATAGCATGACCCTGAATGAGGATGAGTAATCCTGCCCTTTATTTTTAGTGTTTTTTGAAAAGAGGACCTTTCTTTTTCTTCCCCCCCTTCTCCCTACTTTTTATTGTTACTAGAGTATGTGTGTGTGAGGAGGAAAAGGAGGCGGGAGAAGGGATGTGGGCAGGAGTGTGTGTGATACAAAAAACTAGCTCTAAGATAGCTATCTCTTTGGGAGGGGCTTGTGGAAAAAAAAAAAAAAACAACATGCAAAATGATGCCTTTGTTTTTCTTGGGGATTTTTGTATTATTCGAGATCAATGTTTTGGCTCTGTTCAGGCAGGATGGTTTCTGTCTCAGTACATACACAGAGATAGATCAGGAGAGCACGTTACGTAGCAGCACAGGGACCGTGCCCAGCCACACTGCCTGCCTGCACGAGGCAGCGGATTCTTCAGCTCCTACATCACTCCCAGCTTAGTCAGACATACCCTGCAGACAGCAGACTACAGAATGTGTTGCTGTTGTTTTGATTTTGAGGCTGTGGGGCCTAGCTGTCAGCTGGCTTGTGCTATAACGGGACAAACAGCAAACGCAGCTAACTCAAAGAGGATGCAGGAAATAAAGGAAATATATGTATTTTTAAGGATATGGATGATGGGGGAGGAATTGCTGATATAACTGTGAACTCTTGTGATATATTTAGAACTTTGGAGTAGAACTTCAGTTCCACTGAAGTCAATAAAAATACTGCCACTGAATTCACTGGAAACATTTTTTCTGTCCTCTGTCAGAGGAAAGTAATAGTTGAAAATATACATCGACAACACTTTCACATCTGTGTCTCCAGGGAAGAAATGACACTGTACTTCCATAATGCCTACGCACAGGCATACATCTTTGTAAAGATGCTGTCATGAACCCTGAAAGCCCTGTCTTTTTTCTTCTTTCCTCAGCTTCCAGGTCAAGTCTTGGGTCAGGTCATAGGTGTTACCACTGGGGAGGAGGAAGGAAACATGTCCTACTCGCTCCAATCCAAGCAAGATTTTCTGTTTTTTTTCTGTAGGGGTGGTGTGTTTTTGGGTTGGGTTTTGTTTTGTTTTGGTATGAGTTATGTTCTCCCTTCTATTTTAAAAAGAAAACAAAACAAAGTGCATGTAAGTCACATACACAGCCACCTTCAGGTTTACTTGGGCGAGATTCCCCCAACCTCTCTGCAGCAAAGGAAAGGCCATAGTATTCCAAGTAAGCAGAAAGCATTTTTGTTTTTTCTAAAGCATCTGAGTTCTCTGGATCTGTCCGAAGCAGGCACTAGGGACTGGTGTGTTTCGTACCCATATCAAATTGTTTTTAGTATCAGTCACTTGGATGTGGCGCTCCACTCTAGCTTCGTCTCCTGTGGTGTCTTCTTGGGAAATATTAACTGAACTGACTTTGTCATTTTTCCATGGCTGCTCTCTCTGCAGGATGTGCCCTGTGCCAGATGGTTGACTTGAATGAATTCTCTTTACATAGTTAAGAATCACTTTCTTTTATTATTCATGACTTGTTTCTTCCATCTCTCATGTTTCTCAATTTTCTCTCTGCTTCATAGACGGATAGTCATGCCAGACTGAGATGAGGCTGTTATTTCATCTTATATTAGGAAGCCATGTGGGGGCAAAAAGCGTGTCACAAGGACAGAGAGCATTTTCTCAGATTCCAGCTATTTTAACTTCCAATGTCCGTGTTTCAAGAAGGTGTAGAGAGCTCTTGTTTATAAAGTAACCATGCTATCATTTTTAGGCTGCCTCTAAGTTTTTTGTCTGCAGTAAGTGAATAAATAAATAGGAAATTTAAAATAAGCTACATGGGAAGTTAAAGTACCTGTATTTTTTCAGTTAAACAATTGAGTTGTATAGAAGTACTCTCATTATATACGAAAACCATTATGTCTCAGTGTCCTTCAAGATACAGCACCTACATGGCTTAGAGAGATCAATAACTGCGCGTAAAGCTGGCCTGATGAAAAGATTATGCACTCAGTTGCACGTGCAGTGCAACTAGGTATTAAAAATCAGGCTCTGAAGTATTTGTTAAAAACAGCTCCAACTCCATTGATGTCAAGTGTGTGGATTTTCTTTGGATAGGGATCTATTGCTTTAAGTTTATATTCCATATAAACATCATATGCAATAATAAATCTTAGAAGCACATGCTCAGATTGTTTATTGATTTATTATTTCATTTAATGTAATGCTATTCCATTTCATTCCATTCTTGTATTTCTAGTTCCTCTGTAACAACCTTGTAAAAGTGACAGGGAGGCTCAGATCTTTGCCCAGCAAACAATATATATTATTTGCTACATGAAAGTGGTGCACAACTCTCTTAAATGTTCCCTAGCAGACTCCTATTGCATTCCACAATGTGCCTGCACTTGAACCACCTCCATTCATATCAGAGTCTTTTTATCCCAGCACACATTGAGCAAGCTGCTCTGAAGCTTAATTCTCCTGACCCTTCAGTGCAGTCGGATATTGTCACCTAATCCCCTTTTTTTCCTTCTGTCCCATGTGTGGTTTTGACTTCTTTCTCTTCTCAATTCCTTTTTCCTCTTCCCTTTTTCTTTCTTTCTTATTCTATAAGCCTCTCTCCAGGCTCCACATTCCAGAATTCATCCTTGCATTAGGGCTGCAATACAATGCTCTCCCAGTGTTAAAGGATTAGACATTAAGGAGACTGTGGCAACTCCAGCCTTACTATATGCACAGGGGGAACATAAGGGGACGGAGGAGTGCTTGCTAAAGAGTAAGGAGACTGGGAAACAAGGGGGGAAAATGGCATCTTAGCAAAACGAGAGTGGATGACAAAGAGATTTGTGCGAGGAATAGTAGTTGATTCTGCTCAGTTTAATACTCTAAATTGTCACTGGAAGACAGTAAACCAGTTGGAAATCAAAGCAGCGTTACGTGTTACGCGGAGACTGGTACATTAAATGCAATTTTTATTTTAACATCCATCTCTGAGAAATGGCCAGTTTGAAGCACTCATGTGGTGGCATGCCATTCCAGTCTATGTGATGAGAGTGTTACCTGAAGTGCCAATGTTAAACAACATTGCATAGCGGGTTTTTCATAGATATTTGTACCTCTGACTCCTGGATTTCCAAAGTTCATACTACTCCCAGAGAAGGAGTCTGGTGTCTTAGCTTCCAAATATTTCCTGCAGGTTGGTTTTCATCTGTTTTCATGTTCCTGAAGGGAGTGGTCTTTGTCAAATGTCCCCTCCACTTTCATTATTGGATTGGAAACAAGTATATTGCTTTCCAGTATACACAGGTTGATAACAGTGTAGAAAAACATATTTTGAAGAAATTAAGGTTAAATGCTTTCTTCAGCACTGCTTCACCCCTGCAAAAGTAATTCTGTAAAAATAAATTTAAGAATGTAATCATGCTCCATTTAAATTAATTAAAAATCTCCAGAAGCTATTTAAGAATGAAATCCTTGAAACAGGGTTTTTTTGAAGCATGCTAAACAGATCCTGTAGTGGAGTGGTAATTGTCTGTTAGAATCTGTAGTATGACTCACAAAACCCTAGAAGGGTTCTTGTTTTCCATCAGGGTTGTTTTGCTTATTTGTTGATAGGGTGGGAAAACTAAATTGAAGAAGTACGTTTTGCATTTTGCATTGGAGGCGGTGAAGTTCGTGGTCATCCTAATCTGTTACGGAAGTGAGTTCTACAGTCGTGGGCCAGCTGCCGAAAAAGTTTTGTCACCCAGACTCATGAGTCTCACCCTTGTGGCTGACAGTTTCATTGTTCCTGAGGAACGTAAGTGTCATGGAAGGTCATGGTTGCATTATTATTATTCAGCTACATTTGAATAAATGTACTTGGCTCTGTAAAGAATGCTACAGGCCTACTTACCCTGCTGTACCCCACAGGCATGTGGTGAGGCTTAAAGATTGTAAAGTGCTTTGAGTTCCTTGGAAAAAAGGCACTATATGAATGCAACAGATTCCCATTTGTTCATATAGCATCTGGTCCCACATCACTGGTGTTATGATATACAGGATCAGACCCAGAGTGCTGTACATGTGTTTGATTATTCACAAACATAAACGGAGATGTGGCCCCAACCCCAAGGTCTTTACAGTGTAAAGAACTGACCTGGCAGCCTACCAAACACACCTTCTGTGAGGCACTGGGCAGGTTTTTTTGCTCATCAGCTTGCAAGTTTTGAGTTAGAAATACACCAAGCAATTAAGGATGAGGACTGAGATTTGGACCAGACAGGAAAAAGAGCACAGACTGAGTATTGGGAAGATGAGCAAAATCAGTGCTGTAGGAAAAAAGATTCAAATCTTGAAATTAAGGTTGTTTTGAGTGCAGGAGTTATGTTTTTACACTTGGGCTCATCGGCGTACTTGCATGCTTTGTGTTTTCTCATGGAACTACATGATGAGATTTTGATGAGAATAGAATGAACAAAAACCAGAGTAGTAGCAGTGAGACAGACAGCATCATTTTAATAATGAACAAGTAGTAGATGAAGTGAATAATTCTGTTGGCTAGATTCTCACCCTGCATCAACTGGCCCGTATCAAGAAAGATTAGTGGTTTCTGGTATTTTATTCTAGCTGTAGATTCTTATTTTTTTTTTATAAAAAGAAAGCAAAACTCAGACACAAAAAAGACATTCATGCCATTTACTTGTGGAGATTCTTGTGTTAGCAGGGTGCGATTTGCTGCCTACACGCATTAAGAGCAGGCCGTGGCATTCTCCAGTGCATAGACTCTGCAGTGGCTTTCAGGCTTTCATCTTGAAAGTTCCCCAGGACCAACGTAAATGGAAAGTGGGTAAAATGTGGAATTAATACTAAAATAGCACACTCCTCCATGCAATAAAACTCAAGGCTTCTGTTTTGCACATAAAGCTTCTGTTCTTCATGGTTACTAAAAGGAAGTAAAGTGTTAGGTCTGTTGATAGTGTTCACAAAAACTGTAAGAGCATAGACACTATGTAATAATTACCCCCAAAGAAAACGCTCAGAATGACACTATAATTTTCCCCACCTGTTCCCCAAACCGTCAAAAGGAAACACGTCTCTTATTTCACTCTGAATAAGATGTAGTATGTTTGTGGTTTGGGAGATGATGGCTTGATTCTCTGTCAGTTGAAACAGCTGGCTGCTGTGATGCGAACTGAAGCCAGGACTGAGAGATCCATGTACCTGCCTTGTTTTAAGTGTTTGGTCTTAGACAGAGAAATCTTTGCTTGCTGCAGCTGAATATTCACCAGTTGAATAGGTCAGGGCATTAGTTTGAATGTATTTTAATATAACTTTGAAATGCCAAATGTGAAAGATGGGATGCAGCTAATGAAAACTTCAAAGAGAGAAGGAATAGAGGAATGAACAGGTTGAAAGTTTTTAAGAAAAGCTTATGTGGTTATTCAGATGTTCCTCACACATGTTGTTCCAAACTATTACTGAAGAATGTAATAAACCTGCTGCGTGTACATTTTTTTCTCGGTGCAAAAATCCATTGCCCAGTCTCATCTCCCATTTCTCTCTCACTGCTGGGAACCCCGTAACCCTGTATCAAAGATGTAAAATTTTTCCACATCCTCCTATCTGCCTTCCCTACCTAACTCTCTCATCTCTTCATTCTCCTTTGCCTGCTTTCTGTCCTAAATCCACTCCTGTAAAAACATTCCCCAACTTCGCAGACCGGTAACGTTGGGTTAAACTGTTGGTGCAGTGTGTCTCACAAAGAAGTAACCTGCTGATGGTGGCGGGAAGCATGCCCAGGCTGACACAGTGCCTGGGAGAGGCTGTCAGGGGTGAGAAACTGGAATCTCCTTTGGCCTCCTCGTGTCCGAGGCTGCAATGAAGCCCTGCGTGGGATCAGTCGTGCCACAAAAAGAGCTATCTGGCTGCATTTTGACACAGTGGCTTCTTGTACTTTCTGGAAAACCAAAATTGAATGGTCTTGTGAAAGCAAAAGCGGAAGATGAATGACTGGGCAATAAAGGCTAGACTCTGATTCAGTTTAAATCTTCTAACTACTGCTTTCATATTTTCCCATTTTTCCCAGGCTGTTAAAATTTTAGGAAAAAAAAAAATTAAGCTAGAAAAAGAAGAAAGTGTCTGTAGGATTTGCTTGGTGCAAATCCTAACCATTCTTGAAAGATCTATTCCTACATTAAAAAAAAACTAACAAGCCCTTAGTCCCCATTCCAGTTCATGAGTTATTCTTTTTACCCTATCTCCCCAAAACAGAAGGAAAAAAAAAAAAAAAAAAAAGTAGTAGACTGAGAACTACTCCCAGATGATAATAAACTGACTCAAAAAAGTTGAGAACAAGCTGGATCAGCCCTCTAACAGATGGGAGTCTTTATTGCTTTACTCTTAAGAGACGCTGGTAAATCATTTGGCATTATTAAAGATACCAACCACAAAAAGGATCTGTAAAAATATATGTTTCCAACTTCTCATCATCTGGGATTCTGTAGTTGTTAGTGGTCCATGAGTCACTGCTAATATTTAAATGTAATATATTCATTTGGATAGGTGCATAACAGAGTAATCTTCAAGAATGAAATAATTGCCACCCATAAGAAAAAAAATGGTGGTTTCATATGCTGACATACGTAATCGAAACATCTCTTTTACTTGAAGCAGATCTTTTAAGCTGTAATCATAGATACAAAGTACGGTAGATATATCAGGTCTGTCTCACCACTATATTAGTCTGGCTTTATTCAAGTGCAACTCAGTTGAAAAAGCTGGAGTTATACCAGCATAAAATCGAGCATTTTGCTCACCAACACAGCTCTGTGTTGCCTCGTGCCCTGCTTAGTCATTTGCACCACACAAGGAAGAGGCACAGAGTTATGTATCTGATTTTGATTGTGGGATTTCAGTAGATGTTTGTGGTACATTAATAGACTACACAGTGTGGTAGGCAACGGAGAAGCTGTCCCACCATCTTTGTCAAATGCTTTAGCTGATGGAGTGCAATTTGTTGTCTAAGAATGGTAAGTATTTACTAATGGCGATGGACTAGGATTTCTTAGTGCAGTCAAGGTACTTTCCAATACGTGACCCTTCTTGGTCAGCATCTGGAATTCAGGATTGAGGCAGGTTTTAGGACAGCTGTGGAAATAAACTTTACCAAGACTTTAGAAAACACAAATTATCTTATCATGCTTTGTGATTTTCGGAAGTAGAAGTTAACAAGCAGGAGACATCATTTTATATAATAATTCCGGTCCACGTTCTGAGGAGTAACATTTTACATGCTTTCGGCAAGCAGAGGAGTAGGTTCGCACAAAACTTTGCATCTCCTAGTTTCTTTACATATGCATGCCATCTGTACCTTCCATCAACAGTGCTCCCAAGTAAACGGGCAGAGTGGCATTTCAGCGGCTTTCTTCCTGCAAATGTTCAAAGTTACTACGTAAATTATCAAACCTCAAAAAAAATGCAGCTGAAAAACAAATGAGATGTCTAGAGAGTCAGAAGTTGATTCAACGTTTCCTAGTTATGCACACAAAAATGACAGCTTAATACACTTTTTCCCAAAAGAGGCAAGAGTTTAGTGCGCAGTATCCCCCTAACCACTCAGCACCCTCCAAGCATAAACTCAGTAAAGCTTATATAAACTAACTGCATAACCTCACAGCTGCTGCAAAATTTTGTGGGCCAAACTCCTTTGGTTTAAGTGGAACAAAAAACATGAAGGTCAAAACAGGGTCTCAGTTTGACCCTTCATTTTTCCAGATCATGTATGAGGCCTTTCTATTTGCCTGATGCACTTTAAGTTTACATAATGAAAATGCGGTCCACATCCCGATGAAGTTAAGTAGCACATAAACAGAGAAACATGCTATTTTATCACTGAAGTGAAAATGTATGGGTGAATAACCGTTTTGAGTTACTTCTAAGCTGTGAGATTCCTGGCTGTTTCTTTTAGTCTGAGCTGGAGTTGTCAGCAGGTTGTCTTATTGTTCCTTTTACTATTTCACTTGAGAGACTTCATCTAAAATGCAGCGCTGGTGTGTGTGCATAAGCTAGACAAATAAATATCAATCATCTCCCAGATGGTGATAATATGCCCCATGGGAATGGAGCATAGACTTGCTTTGACACTTCTGCTTGTGTGTACGTATTACATCCATTGCATTTCTGAGCTCTCCAACAATCCAGCATCCTTTGCTCGTCTCAAGTTGTGCCCTCAATTACACTTGTGCTGATGTTACTTTTTGTGTATTTATTGAATAATAGTCCATTGTCTGGTCCTTTTATGTCTGGATGTCTTTCTCCTCAGAGCCAGGTCTTTCGGATTTTGGCGCTTGCCGGTTTATTTTATTCTACTTATTGCAGCTTTTACTCACCTGGTTTTGAGTGTGTAATCCAGAACCCCAAATTAGGCATCTCTGCTCCTCATAAAATGAATGAGGAAAGTGAACTGCCTCAGACTGGGCCCCGTGGTAGCGGCTGCCCTGAGCAGAGCGACTCCTTTGCTGGTCAGTAGGAAATGACTTCAATTCTACAGCTCCTTCTCCTGGGCTTAAGTGCCGAACTGTGAGCTGCAGCGAGGTATTTCCCTGAAACCTTTCCTGGAATAAGGTACTTATGTCATTTTCTTGGAAACCATCATGGAGATCATTCCTTTCTTTTAAAGTATAGCCAAGAAAGTACTGCCAAACCCTTTTATGCAGTATTCACAACCCCAGAATATGAATAGCCCATTCCCTGCTGTCTTGGCTGTGTTTCAGACCCATATGGCCCGAGTGCCCTGAGGATCCCCTAACCACTAAACCATACTTGGAGCAGGGAGCACTTTTTATCCCTCCTGTTGAAGCCATTCTACTTTGTAGAAAAGCCTTATGAATTTGCTGGACTAGAGAGGCTAAGAGAAGGTGTACTAACGATGAATTGGAGTCCTCAGCTGGCAACTGTGGAGAGGACCTGGGTTCTAGTTCCTGCATGCCTGCACTGGTGACTGTTCCCACAGTTTATAATGAACGGTTGTTGGATGAGAAGTCACTGAACATAAGCAGATAATAGGCCTCTTTTCTCTCAGACAATGTCCTAATCCTGGACAGGAGAGTCTCTCTTCATTTTCTGGCCTCACGAAATGGTCCCAATAGGAAAGTCAAGAGTTCATCCCTTTTGTCCTGACACACAAAGCTTGGTAGGCAGCCCCCATGGTAAGAAAGGTCGTGAAAGAGCTCATCTTTTACCTGCTTTTGTGAATTTCTGTTCTTGTGCTTGGTAAGTTTGAGCCCTGAGATCTGTTTCTATAAAAAAGAGGCAACCTTGGATGGGGGGCAGAGAACACGTTTTCCTCTTGCTTTCTGTATCACCGTTCACTGGGCTGCAAGGGCAAAGCATTTCTGCCAGCACGCAGCCACCCTTCATTTTCACACTCAGCAGACGCTGGAACACAGAGATTGCTTAGAGGCTTTGCTTACTAGACTTTTCTAGGAATGGTGCCTACGCTCATCTCATGGTGCTTTAGTTGTCACTGGCGTGGCAAGTTTGGAAATTGTTTGTGTCACTGTACCACATAACTCCTCCAGCTATTCTCCTCTAACTTTCTGATGAAACTCCAAGCGTTTCCATGAAAGGATTATTTTGATTATGAATTATAGTTCATAAATATGAATGAAAGATCAAACACAAAAGGTCATGAGACAAGTGAGCATAGATAAGCCATGGGATTTTTTCTTTCATTTTATTTTCTGAAAAAAATAAGGCTGGGAGCAATATATGCCTCAGTAGCCAGGGAAAGGGTATCAGTTGGTTACTGTTTATATGTGATACTTGCATACATAGACAGGAACATATCTAGAAAATTCACTGATGCATCCAATGCATAGATGTATCTATTACTTAAAGATTAATGTCTAAGATATTCTTTTGCCATAAGGAGGAAAGTAGTAATTATTTTTCTCTGTTTTCGATAAAATTCAGGCTTTTGGATTATGGAAAAAGACGTATTCTTCCCTG